>NW_027062652.1:0-95279 GCF_032884065.1 Artemia franciscana
CTAAAAAAAGGAAAAAACTGAAAAATAAAGGAGAAAAAGAAAACTAAAAAAATATAAATAAAAATAAAAAAACTAAAAAGATAAAAACTTCAAAAAAAACTAAAAAGAAAAAAGAAAAAAACTAAAAAACCTAAAAAAAGGTAAAAACCAATAAAAAAAAACTAAAAACAAAAAAGGGAAAAAATTAAAAATTTATTTCATCATAAGTTTTCAACTGACGAAATTACAGACCGGGACATCGGGACACAAATGACGACCGGGACACCGGCACATAGGGAATATGAATGACGACACTCAAAGAGAAAGCGACCGGGACAAAAGGAATGTTCGATTAGCAATCAACAAAGCACCGGGACACAAATGACGACCGGGACACAGGGAGTATAAATGACGACCAGGATATAAGTAAAAAAAAACTAAAAAAACTAAAAAAAAGGTAAAAACTACAAAAAAACTAAAAAGAAAAAAAAAAAAAAACTAATAAAAAAACTAAAAAATCTAAAAATCTAAATAAACTAAAAAAGAAAAAAAATAAAAAAGGAAAAAAATAAAGGAGAAAAACAAAACTAAAAAACGAATGTATATACAGACCGGGACACCGGGATACAAATGACGACCGGGACACAGGGAATATAAATGACGACCGGGACACAGGGACACAACTACAACGGGGACGCCGGGGGGCACAGGGGGATATAAATGACGACCGAGACACCGGGACACATGGAATATAAATGACGCCCGGGACACTCAAAGAGAAATCACAGACTGGGACACCGGGACACAAATGACGACCGGGACACAGGGACAAAACTACAAAGGGGATGCCGGGGGGCACAAGGGGATATATAAATGACGATGGCGACACAGGGAATGGTAGATTAGCAATCACCATCAACAAAGCTCAAGGGCAATCATTAGAATCATGAGGAATAGATCTGAATACGGATTGTTTTCCCATGGACCATTATATGTTGCATTTTCAAGAGTCGGTAAACAATCTATTTATATGCACAGACAATGGGACAGCAAAGAATGTTGTATATTCGCAAGTTTTACGTAGTTAAAAACATATATATATATATATATATATATATCTATATTCACAGGTGGGACATAGGGACACAACTACAATGGCGCGTAACTAATATGGCGCGTAACGACTTACGCGCGCGGGGGGGCTTGGGGGGGGCGCGAAGCGCCCCCACCAACTAGGTGTTGGGGTGGCGCGAAGCGCCACCCCAACAGCTAGTAGATATATAAAAATAAGTTGTCTGTCTGTTATGTCTGTTACACTTTGTCTGTTAATCGGCTTGCTTGAATAATCAAATATCTTTGAAAAGACAACAGTATTAAAAGAGATTAAATTTCTTAAAGAGTAAAAAACTGGTAACTTCAAAAATCTATCTATCTATCTATATATATAAAAAGATATATAAAAATAAGTTGTCCGTCTGTTATGTCTGTTACACTTTGTCTGTTAATCGGCTTGCTTGAATAATCAATTATCTTTGAAAAGACAACAGTATTAAAAGAGATTAAATTTCTTAAAGAGTAAAAAACTGGTAACTTCAAAAATCTATGTATCTATATTTATATATATAAAAATAAGTTGTCTGTCTGTTACACTTTGTCTGTTAATCGGCTTGCTTGAATAATCAAATATCTTTGAAAAGACAACAGTATTAAAAGAGATTGAATTTCTTAAAGAGTAAAAAACTGGTAACTTCAAAAATCTATCTATCTATATATAAAAATAAGTTGTCCGTCTGTTATGTCTGTTACACTTTGTCTGTTAATCGGCTTGCTTGAATAATCAAATATCTTTGAAAAGACAACAGTATTAAAAGAGATTGAATTTCTTAAAGAGTAAAAAACTGGTAACTTCAAAAATCTATCTATCTATATATTTAAAAATAAGTTGTTTGTCTGTTAAGTCTGTTACACTTTGTCTGTTAATCGGCCTGCTTGAATAATCAAATATCTTTGAAAAGACAACAGTATTAAAAGAGATTAAATTTCTTAAAACTGGTAACTTCAAAAATCTATCTATCTATATCTATATCTATATATATAAAAATAAGTTGTCTGTCTGTGTGTCTCTCTGTGGATCAGGTGACGTCATGTTTCAGTGTCGGCTGACGTCATGAAGTTAGTTGTCGTCATTTTTGCTATGACGGTGACGTCATTAAAGATATTTAAGACATATATGTTCACGTAGAAATCTATTGATGTTTAAGTTTAAAATGACTGATGAACTTACAATGGCAAAAGCCGATGAAGATGCTCAAAGAGTCTATGCCAAAAAACTTGCTGCTGATAGAGAAAGTCAGAAAAGAAAGCGTGCCGAGGAATCAAAAGAACAGCAAGGAAACAGGCTTGAGGCTAAAGAACGCAAAACCGCGCAGTTAGATGAAGATCCACCTGGACAGCGAGAGTCAAAACATATCAAAAATGAACATGATAGCGATGATGATTGGGTTTGGGATTTTGACTTGGATAAGGTCATCAATGCCTACCAGATTTTAGTTAAAAAAACAAAGGTTCGGCGATATGTATTTCATAGTGAAGCTGAAAAATAAAGAAGAAAAAGAAAACTGAAAAAAGAAAAAATGTAAAAAACTAAAAAATACTAAAAAGAAAAAACACTCAAAGAGAAATTACAGACCGGGACACAAATGACGACCGGGACAGAGGGTATATAAATAACGACCGGGACACTCAAAGAGAAATTACAGACTGGGATACCGGGACACAAATGACGACCGGGACACAGGGAATATAAATGACGACCAGGACACAGGTATTTAAGAATATCGGTCAAAGACAAATTTTTAATTGTAAGAAGACCGTTGAAAGAGAAATTTCTAATTGTAAAATGACTGAAGAACCTACAATGGCAACGGTACAACCATCGAAGTAGATAACCAGTGGGTTGTTCCATATTCCCCATTAGTGCGAAACGTCAACCCCAAGTCAAATTCGTGCATTGTTTGGCATCATTTTAACAACTTGCTATCCATCAGCTCCTACAGAGTTATGGGAAAAATATAAGTCAAAAATGTCCGAAGATATACTCCATCAAAAACAGTTAGAGACGTCAGATATGACTTTTGATTTTACATCAGATGTCGTATGTACAAAATAACATTTCCAAGTTAACGTCGGAACAAAAAGACATTTATGATACGATAGACTCAATTTCAGGACGTATACAACTACCTGCTGATTTCTGTAATTTAGTGACGTCCAAAAATGAATTGATTGAAAAAGTATTTCCGAATATTCTAAAAAATTATAATAATAATAAATGGCTAAGTGAAAGAGCGATTCTCGCACCCAAAAATATAGACGTCCACGAAATCAACAATATTGTTTTGACCAAGATTCGAGATCAGGCAGTCCTTTACAAGTCAGTCGACACAGTTTTGGTACCAAATGAAGTGGTTAATTATCCATCTGATTTTTTAAATTCCATAGATCTTTCAGGGTTTCCACCACACGTGCTACAACTAAAAATAGGCGTACCAATAATACTTTTAAGAAATATCAACCCACCAAAGCTTTGCAATGGCACGCGACTTGCCGTAAAAAAAACAATGGAAAACCTAATAGAGGCCACAATCTTGACAGGGCCTTTTGAGGGTGAGGCTGTTCTTATTCCTCGCATTCCCATGATTACAACGTATCTGCCTTTTCAATTTAAAAGATTGCAATTCCCAATTCGATTAGCATTTGCAATCACCATTAACAAAGCTCAAGGTCAATCATTAGAAAATGTGGTATAGATCTTAATACTGATTGTTTTTCCCATGGACAATTGTACGTTGCATGTTCGAGGGTCGGTAAACCTGACAATCTATTTATATGCAGCGACAATTGGACAGCGAAAAATGTTGTATATTCGCAAGTTTTACGCAGTTAATTTGTATTGTATCTATCTATCTATATAAAAATCAATTGCTGGCAATTGGAAACGGAAAGCTCCCAGTAGTGGGAAAGCCAAAAATGTTGTATATTCGCAATTTTTACGTAGTTTGAAACACATATATAAATCTATCTATATTCACAGGTGGGACACAGGGACACAACTACAATGGCGCGTAACTAATATGGCACGTAACGACTTACGCGTGCGGGGGGGGGGGGGGGGGGGGGGGGGGCGCGAAGCGCCACCCCAACAGCTAGTATATATATAAAAATAAGTTGTCTGGCTGTGTGTCTGTCTGTCTGTCAAGTGACGTCATGTTTCTGTGTTGAATGACGTCATCAAGTTAGTTGTCGTCATTTTTGCTACGACGGTGACGTCATTCAAGATATTTAAGACATATGTTCACGTAGAAATCTATTAATGTTTAAGTTTAAAATGACTGATGAACTTACAATGGCAAAAGCCGATGAAGATGCTCAAAGAGTCTATGCCAAAAAACTTGCTGCTGATAGAGAAAGTCAGAAAAGAAAGCGTGCCGAGGAATCAAAAGAACAGCAAGGAAACAGGCTTGAGGCTGATAGAGAAAGAAAGAACAGAAAGCGTGCCGAGGAATCAAAAGAACAGCAAGGAAACAGGCTTGAGGCTGATAGAGAAAGAAAGAACAGAAAGCGTGCCGAGGAATCAAAAGAACAGCAAGCAAACAGGCTTGAGGCTGATAGAGAAAGAAAGAACAGAAAGCGTGCTGAGGAACTACCAGAGTAACGCGGAAGCAGACTTGCAGCTAAAAGAGAAAGTGAAAAAAGAAGGCGTGCCGAGGAATTACAAGAACAGCAAGAAATCAGGCTTGCTGCTGATAGAGAAAGTAAGAAAAGAAAGCGTGCCGAGGAATCACAAGAACAGCAAGAAATCAGGCTTGCTGCTGATAGAGAAAGTAAGAAAAGAAAGCGTGCCGAGGAATCAGAACAACCTGAAAGTTATCGCCTGGCATTCAGGTACAACCCAGTCGATGATTATAGCTTGAGTAGATGTGTTCAAATCGGGACAATGTCTAAAATTTGTCCCTATTGCAAGGCCTTGAAATTCAATGGTGAAACAATGGGAATGTGTTGCGCCTCAGGAAAAGTTAAACTTCCTCTATTGGCTGCACCACCAGAGCCATTGAAGACTTTCCTTACTGGAACTACGTCAGAATCTAAGCGTTTTTTGTCACAAATCAGAAAATACAACTCATGTTTCCAAATGACGTCGTTTGGAGCCCAAATCGAAAATCCAGATCAATTTATGTCTACTTTCAAAGTAAAAGGGCAAATTTATCATAGAGCAGGGTCCCTTCTACCATTCTCAGGCGAGAATCATAAATTTTTACAATAGTACTTCATCAGTGATAGAAATTCTGAATTGAATGCACGTTGCGAAATTTCTCCCAACGTTGAAAGGACAATCGTTTCCCAATTGCAACATCTTTTCCACGAAAATAATAATTTAGTGCGTTTGTTCAAAACAGCCATCGATTTGATGCCTACTGATACGCATGAAATTGTTATTTCCGCTGACAAAACGCCTCCTGGCCAACATGTGCGTAGATACAATGCTCCAACTATCGACGAAGTGGCAATCGTTATGGTCGGTGATCAGTTTTTACCTCGAGATATTATTCTTCATAAGCGAAACGCTCAGTTGTTAAGAATTGCTGAAACTCATCGATGCTACGATGCCCTACAATATCCTATCATTTTTTGGGATGGAGCCGACGGCTATCACTTTAATATTAAATTGATGAATCCAGCCACTAACAAAGAAATGAATAAGAAATGCAGTGCAATGCATTATTATTCCTATAGACTAATGATTCGGCAGGATGAAGAAAATTATATTTTAAAATGCCGTGAATTGTTTCACCAATTTGTCGTTGATATGTATGCTAAAATTGAATCAGAACGTTTGCTATATATCCGCCTGAATCAGACCAAGCTCCGCTCTTAACAATACATTCATTTGCGAGATGCAGTTATAAATGACGGTAATACCACAAACGTTGGAAGATTAACAATTTTACCTTCGTCATATGCTGGCAGTCCCCGTCATATGCATGAATATGCTCAAGATGCTATTGCGTATGTTCGTCTCTATGGTCGTCCAGATTTATTTATTACATTTACATGTAATCAATCTTGGGACGAGATACTGCAGCTTTTACTTCAAGGACAATCGGCGGTTCATAGGCATGACATTACGGCCCGTGTCTTCTGGCAAAAGTTGAAATCACTGATAAACTACATAGTAAAACTTGAAGTGTTTGGGTCAATGCGATGCTGGATGTACTCAGTGGAATGGCAAAAACGAGGTTTGCCACACGCACATATACTAATCTGGCTACATAAAAAAATTACTTCGAACGAAATTGATGATGTGATTTCCGCTGAAATACCTGATAAAAATGTCGATAAGGGGTTACATGATATTATTGTAAAAAATATGATACATGGACCTTGCGGTGCACTGAACGAAAATTCACCATGCATGGCCAAAGGAAGGTGCACAAAGCAATACCCTCGACTTTTAGTATCAAACACAATTACTGGCAATGATTGTTACCCACAATATAGAAGAAGATCTACTGAAGATGGCGGTAAAACAGCAATAATAAAGAAGCGTAACGGTACCACCATCGAAGTAGATAACCAGTGGGTTGTTCCATATTCCCCATTATTATCAAAAACATTTAATGCACACATAAACGTTGAATACTGTAACTCCGTAAAGGCAATCAAATACATATGTAAATACGTCAACAAAGGCAGTGACATGGCAGTTTTTGGCTTGCAGCCCGAAATCAAAGATTTCGACGAAATAGTACAATATCAGGCTGGAAGATACATAAGCAGTAATGAAGCTGTTTGGTGAATTCTTTCATTTCCGATACATGAACGTAGTCCAGCTGTTGTTCACTTAGCGGTACATTTACAGAATGGTCAACGTGTTTATTTCACGGAAACCAACGTGCAACAAAGAGTCCTGAATCCACCGGATACAACATTAACAGCTTTTTTTTTGCTTTGCAAAAATGATTTTTGCAAAAAGACTGCTGTATACTGAAGTGCCTTCGTATTACACGTGGAATACTAAAAATAAAGTATTTGAACGTCGAATACAGGGTAAGTCAGTCGACGGCCAACCTACCATCTTCAAAGATACCACGATAGGAAGACTCTACACCGTTCACCCCAATCAACATGAATGCTTCTTTCTACGCCTGCTTTTGGTGAATGTACCCGGTCCGACATCCTTTGAGTATTTGAGAACTGTAAACGGTACTATACATGACACTTACCGTAGTGCATGCCAAGCTCTGAATTTATTGGTGAATGACCAACACTGGGATAACTGCATCAATGACGCGTGCGAAACGTCAACCCCAAGTCAAATTCGTGCATTGTTTGGCATCATTTTAACAACTTGCTCTTAATCAGCTCCTACAGAGTTATGGGAAAAATATAAGTCAAAAATGTCCGAAGATATACTCCATCGAAAACAGTTAGTGACGTCAGATATGACTTTTGATTTTACATCAGAAATTTATAACTACACTTTAGTTATTATAGAAGATTTGTGCGTACGTATGGCAAACAAACCTCTTCAGGATTTTGGAATGCCTTCACCTAACCGTATCGCCGCTGTTTCGACATGTGTAGAATTGGATCGTGAACAAAGTTACAGTACGAGTGATCTATTGTCGTATGTACAAAATAACATTTCCAAGTTAACGTCGGAACGAAAAGACATTTATGATACGATAATGCATTGTGTCGATAACAACGTTGGATAAATTTTCTTTTTGGATGCGCCAGGAGGTACTGGTAAAACATTTGTGATAAAACTGATTCTGGCATCAATTCGATCAAAAAATGATATAGCGTTGGCAATTACGTCGTCCGGAATAGCCGCAACATTGCTGCCTGGTGGAAGAACTGCTCATTCCGCTTTGAAATTGCCTCTGAATTTGCATTCCACAGAAACTCCCACGTGCAATATTTCCAAATCATCTGGGATGGGTAAAGTATTGCAGCAATGCAAACTTATTATTTGGGATGAGTGCACAATGGCACACAAAAAATCGCTCGAGGCTCTGGATCAATGCTTGAAAGATTTGAGAGGGAAGTCGAAACCCTTTGGCAGCACATTAATATTGCTTGCGGGAGATTTCAGGCAAACATTACCTATAATACCTAGATCAACTCCTGCAGACGAAATGAATGCTTGCCTGAAAGATTCTAATTTATGGGCACACGTAAAAATATTAAAATTAACTACAAATATGCGTGTCCGATTGCAAAACGATGACTCTGGTCAAACATTTTCAGATCAAGTGCTGGCAATTGGAAACGGAAAGCTCCCAGTAGACTCAATTTCAGGACGTATACAACTACCTGCTGATTTCTGTAATTTAGTGACGTCCAAAAATGAATTGATTGAAAAAGTATTTCCGAATATTCTAAAAAATTATAAAAATAATAAATGGCTAAGTGAAAGAGCGATTCTCGCACCCAAAAATATAGACGTCCACGAAATCAACAATATTGTTTTGACCAAGATTCGAGACCAGGCAGTCCTTTACAAGTCAGTCGACACAGTTTTGGAACCAAATGAAGCGGTTAATTATCCATCTGAATTTTTAAATTCCATAGATCTTTCAGGGTTTCCACCACACGTGCTACAACTAAAAATAGGCGTACCAATAATACTTTTAAGAAATATAAACCCACCAAAGCTTTGCAATGGCACTCGACTTGCCGTAAAAAAAAACAATGGAAAACCTAATAGAGGCCACAATCTTGACAGGGCCTTTTGAGGGTGAGGCTGTTCTTATTCCTCGCATTCCCATGATTCCAACGGATCTGCCTTTTCAATTTAAAAGATTGCAATTCCCAATTCGATTAGCATTTGCAATCGCCATTAACAAAGCTCAAGGTCAATCATTAGAAAAATGTGGTATAGATCTTAATACTGATTGTTTTTCCCATGGACAATTGTACGTTGCATGTTCGAGGGTCGGTAAACCTGACAATCTATTTATATGCAGCGACAATTGGACAGCAGAGAATGTTGTATATTCGCAAGTTTTACGCAGTTAATTTGTATTGCATCTATCTATCTATCTATCTATATAAAAACGAGTTGTGTGTATGCATGTTTGTTTGTTTGTAAAAAGAGCGTTTGCATATGACGTCATTATTAGTACATACGGCTTTGTATATGCACAGACAATGGGAAAGCAAAGAATGTTGTATATTCGCAATTTTTACGTAGTTTGAAACACATATATAAATCTATCTATATTCACAGGTGGGACACAGGGACACAACTACAATGGCGCGTAACTAATATGGCGCGTAACGACTTACGCGCGCGGGGGGGCTTGGGGGGCGCGAAGCGCCCCACCAACTAGGTGTTGGGGTGGCGCGAAGCGCCACCCCAACAGCTAGTATATATATATAAATAAGTTGTCTGTCTGTTATGTCTGTTACACTTTGTCTGTTAATCGGCTTGCTTGAATAATGAAATATCTTTGAAAAGACTACAGTATTAAAAGAGATTGAATTTCTTAAAGAGTAAAAAACTGGTAACTTCAGAAATCTATCTATCTATCTATATATATAAAAATAAGTTGTCTGTGGGTTATGTCTGTTACACTTTGTCTGTTAATCGGCTTGCTTGAATAATCAAATATCTTTGAAAAGACAACAGCATTAAAAGAGATTGAATTTCTTAAAGAGTAAAAAACTGGTAACTTCAAAAGTCTATCTATATATATAAAAATAAGCTGTCTGTCTGTTATGTCTGTTACACTTTGTCTGTTAATCGGCTTGCTTGAATAATCAAATATCTTTGAAAAGACAACAGTATTAAAAGAGATTAAATTTCTTAAAGAGTGAAAAACTGGTAACTTCAAAAATCTATCGATCTATCTATATATATAAAAATAAGTTGCCTGTGGGTTATGTCTGTTACACTTTGTCTGTTAATCGGCTTGCTTGAATAATCAAATATCTTTGAAAAGACAACAGTATTAAAAGAGATTAAATTTCTTAAAGAGTAAAAAACTGGTAACTTCAAAAATCTATCTATCTATATATATAAAAATTAGTTGTCTGTCTGTTATGTATGTTAATCGGCTTGCTTGAATAATCAAATATCTTTGAAAAGACTACAGTATTAAAAGAGATTAAATTTCTTAAAGAGTAAAAAACTGGTAACTTCAAAAATCTATCTATCTAAATATATAAAAATAAGTTGTCTGTCTGTTATGTCTGTTACACTTTGTCTGTTAATCGGCTTGCTTGAATAATCAAATATCTTTGAAAAGACAACAGTATTAAAAGAGATTAAATTTCTTAAAGAGTAAAAAACTGGTAACTTCAAAAATCTTTCTATCTATCTATCTATATATATATATATATAAATAAGTTGTCTGTCCGTTACGCCAGATTATATCTTATCTATATATAAAAATGAAACTAAACTGAAAAGCAAACTGAAACTAAAAATGTAGAAACTGGGAATTGCATGAATATTTCTATATATTTTGACAATAGATTAAAGTAATTCGAAAACCTTATAACAGATATTTTTAAAATTTGAGGTTTATTATAAATTGTTGAGTGTTAGCATGATGGCACGTAAAATTTTTTCTAACAGTCAATGTTAGAATGAACACTGACAAATTGAAAAACATTGAAAAAGATAGAATGTTACCAAATCCTACAACAGAAGAAACAGCCGATTAAGCTGCTCAAAGAGCTAATGCCAAATGGCTTGACGCTAAAGAACGCAAAACCGCGCAATTAGATGAAGATCAACCTGGACAGCGAGAGTCAAAACGTATCAAAACTGAAAATGATAGCGATGATGATTGGGTTTGGGATTTTGACTTGGATAAGGTTATCAATGCCTACCAGATTCTAGTTAAAAAACAAAGGTTCGGCGATATGTATTTACGTCTGAAAAATAAAGAAGAAAAAGAAAACTGAAACTAAAAATGTAAAAACTGAGAATTGTATAAATATTTCAAAATATTTTGACAATAGATTAAAGTAATTCGAAAACCTTAAAACAGATACTTAAAATTTTGAGATTTATTATAAATTGTTGAGCTTTAGCATGCTTGGCACGTGAAGATTTTTCCAACTGTCAATGCTAGAATAAACATTGAACGACAGAATTTGCGATTGCTATATGTCACTTGGTTAATACGAAGTGCCATAAAAAGGTAAAAAACCAAAAAGAAAAAAAAGCTAAAAAAACTAAAAAAGCTGCAAAACTAAAAAAAAATTAAAACTAAAAAAGAAACTATATCTATATCTATATATATAAAAATAAGTTGTTTGTCCATTACGCCAGATTATATTTTATCTATATATAAAAATGAAACTAAACTGAAAACCACACTGAAACTAAAAATGTAGAAACTGGAAATTGTATAAATTTTTCTATATATTTTGACAATAGATTAAAGTAATTCAAAAACCTTATAACAGATATTTATAATTTGAGGTTTATTATAAATTGTTGAGTGTTAGCATGCTTGGCACGTAATTTTTTTTCTAACAGTCAATGTTAGAATGAACACTGACAAATTGAAAAACATTGAAGAAGATAGAATGTTACCAAAAAGCAAAACCAGGCTTGCGGTTCAAAGAGAAAGGGCCAGATTAAGAATGTGCAATTCACGTCAACGAAGGCGTGTCGAGGAACTACCAGAACAACGCGAAACCAGACTTGCTTCTGAAAGAGAAAGTAAAAAAAGAAGGCGTGCCGAGGAATCACAAGAACAGCAAGAAAACAGGTTTGCGGCTAATAGAGAAAGTAAGAAAAGAAAGCGTGCAAAGGAATCACAAGAGCAACCTGAAAATTATCGCCTGGCATTTAGGTACAGCCCAGTCGATGATTATAGTAGATGTGTTCAAATCGGGACTATGTCTAAAATTTGTCCCTATTGCAAGGCCTTGAAATTCAATGGTGAAACAATGGGAACGTGTTGTGCCTCAGGAAAAGTTAAACTTCCTCTATTGGCTGCACCACCAGAGCCATTGAAAACTTTGCTTACTGGAACTACGTCAGAATCTAACCTTTTTTATCACAGATCAGAAAATATAACTCATGTTTCCAAATGACGTCGTTTGGTGCCCAAATCGAAAATCCAGATCAATTTATGCCTACTTTCAAAGTAAAAGGGCAAATTTATCATAAAGCAGGGTCCCTTCTACTATTCCCAGGCGAGAATCATAAATTTTTACAATTGTACTTCATCAGTGATAGAAATTCTGAATTGAATGCACGTTGCGAAATTTCTCCCAACGTTAAAAGGACAATCCTTTCCCAATTGCAACATCTTTTCCACGAAAATAATATTTTAGTGCGTCTGTTCAAAACAGCCATCGATTTGATGCCTACTGATACGCATAAAATTGTTATTTCCGATAATAAAACGCCTCCTGGCAAAACATGTGCGTAGATACAATGCTCCAACTATCGAAGAAGTGGCAATCGTTATGGTCCGTGATCAGTTTTTACCTCGAGATATTATTCTTCATAAGCGAAACGCTCAGCTGGTAAGAATTGCTGAAACTCATTGATGCTACGATGCCCTACAATATCCTATCATTTTTTGGGATGGAGCCGACGGCTATCACTTTAATATTAAATTGATGAATCCAGCCACTAACAAAGAAATGAATAAGAAATGCAGTGCAATGCATTATTATTCCTATAGACTAATGATTCGGTAGGATGAAGAGAATTATATTTTAAAATGCCGTCAATTGTTTCACCAATATGTAGTTGATATGTATGCAAAAATTGAATCAGAACGTTTGCTATATATATATAATTCAAAGTTAAAGATATACACTGGAATTTTTTATTGTTTATTGAAGTGGAATATGTGGCATCTTTAATCTATCCATTAAATTCGGAATTGTATGAAGAGCTGGTTTAGCCTGCCAACCAGTCCAGTGGGAAAGGCAGGCAAGTCTAGCAGCCCCAACCCCAGGGGTGCAATTGGGGACCCTCCAGGTACAGTCTTTTTATTTTGTGCTTGATGCCTACATCTCTGCTTAGCCGTAAAATTAACCTTCAGATAACTGCTCGTGCCAGCCAGAAGATCCCTTGTCTTTGCTGTTCTTTTCTTTTTGGCTGTTTTGGCTTGTAGCTTAATTAGCCTTGTTCAACTGGAGTTCACTTTAGCCTAAATCATGGGCGATACCTCAAAAAAGAGCTATAAACCTCCTAGTACCAGAGAGATGAGATCATACTGCTCCATCCAGTTTAGTGGTGCTGATTCTATTAATGAGCAGATTGCTATGCTCACCTCACACATTAACAGTCTAAAGAACAAGCAGAAGCTGATTGCAGATTCACTAAATGATCAAATTCTGAAAACTACAATGGCAGAAGTTGTCAGTCAAGCACTGTCTTCTGAAGTTGGTCTTTTGGTTGAGGCCTCTGTTAAAAAACTTACCCCTAGTCATCAACCTGCTACTTTTGATGCCAACATTATACAAATAATCAAACAAGAGGTATACACTAGCCTGAAAATGGATTTTGATGTGCTTGTTGAAAAATCACTCAAACAATATGACCTGAGGATGACAAAGCTTGAATCCTCCCTGAAATTGCTTGACTCAGGTTTGTCAAAGCTGCAAAATTCTCTGAAACCAATTCAATCCAATGTTGATCGTCTGAGTGATCAGTTTGACCAAATGAAACTCTCAAATCAGCTGTTCTTATTTGATTTAAAAGAAGACCCTTATCCAGAAGCTTCTGAAAGCAGATTCCTTGGATTTTGCAGTACTAGATTTCCTGGTATTTCTGTGACCCAGAGTGATATAGTTTCTGCTAGAAGGATTGGTAAACAGGGCTCAGGTTTGAAACCTCGTCCACTTGTTGTGGAATTTTGTAGTTCTAGAATGCAGCAGCTCATTCTTAGAGAAAAGAAATGTTTGCAAGGTAGTGGTGTCTTTATTTCTGAGTCACTCACAAAGTCTAGACTTCAGCTACTTAATTATACTAAATCAAAGCTTGGGAAGAGGTCTACATGGTCTAGTGGAAGAGAAATACTCACAAAGCTTTCTGATGGTGAAGTGATTACTGTCAAAGAGGCATCTCAAGTTGATACTCTCTATCAGTTAACTGCAGCTCATCCAAGCCCCTCCCAGGACTGCAATAAACCATTTCTTTTTTCAGCTCTGTTTTGTAAATTTATTTATGATCTAATAGTTTTTCTTATGTTTGCATAATGTTTGTATTTATGTCGTTTTACATTATTCATTTAAGTGGATTGCAAAAACCATTGATACCTCTTTCCTCCTGTTATTCCTTTATTGTTTTACCTTTTTTTTGCCTTTGTCCCTGTACTTGTTTGTTATTATTTTTATTCCCTTTGAACCTAGTAGTTAATTATTTTTCTTTGTTCTTGCAGTTATTTTCTCCATTGTTGCCTATATGTCTTACCTTTCAATCCACCCTCTCTTACTTCAGCCTGCTTGTATGGATATTGTGTTCATTTGTAAAGTTAATGTATCCATTTGTCATGTGTAGTATATATGGATGATTTCTCCTTTCTTTTGAATTCTTCTATTCTTAATTCAGTTATTTTTGATCAACCAAGTAGTGCTGGTAGATAAGAGGCACACACTTTTGATCCTCTCCTTGAATCTATGGTTAGTTCTAGCTGCAATTATCACACCACCATTGATTATTGTGATAACATTATGCCCTCACTCTCTTCAAATAGTTGCTTTAATGAATTTTGTTTGAATGTGCGTGGAATAAGAGATAAGTGGGACAGTCTTAAATCGTCTTTGTGGTCTAATAATTATTGCCCTTTTGATGTCATAGGCTTGACAGAAACATGGTTATCTGATAGTGATAATTTTACAGCTTATGATATGGATGGTTATATTGCTATTCACGTCCCTAGAATGGTAACAAAGTGTTCTGGGGGTATTTCTTTGTTTATAAAATCTAATATTGAATTTTGTAGAAGATCTGACCTTGAATCCTTGTTTACATCAGTGGTGTCCAATAGTAGGACAGTTTATTCTCTTGTCATTGATCTGAAAAGCCAGTTGGCATGTGATACTGTTTGTTTGTTTTATAAGCCCCCTCCTTTTCCAACACATCTGTTCTGTGATTTACTTGATCAGCTTTCCGGTGTGGGGACTTTCTCTAAAAAACGAATTTGTGTTTTGGGAGACTTTAATTGCAATATGTTAAATGTTGGATCAAATGATGAATGTGACCATCTTTTTGATGTATTTTCTTCTTCAGGGCTACTTCCTTCAATTTTTTTTCCTTCTCGCGTTGACCCTTCAAGAAATTCTGCCACTTTAATAGATAATATTTTCACTTCTCATTCTCCTAATTTGAAGTTCTCTTCTGGTCTTGTTTTCACTGATCTTTCTGATCACTTTCCTATTTATCTATCACTATCTGTGCCTAAAACTGAGATTACTGTGGATGAGAAAGGTAAGTCTTCTTTTAGAACTTTTACAGATAAAGAAATTTCTAATTTAATACATGGTCTTCAGAGTAATGATTGGTCTAGTGTTCTTGAAGCTAATGATGCTGATTGTGCAACTAGATTATTTTTGTGTCGTATGGGAACTCTGTTGGATAAGCATTTTCCTCTAAGAAATAAGCCAAGGAATTTTACACCCAAATGCCCATGGATGTCTAGAGGTCTGATCAATGCAACCCATATGAAGGCGTCTTTGTTCAAGGCCGCATGTAAAAGTAAGACACAGGATGATCTTTCGAAGTATAAACATTACAAAAATGTGCTCACTTCTTCAGTCCGTTTAGCAAAAAAGCTGTATTTTTCGCGTCGAATTAATGAATGCAAGGGGAATTTGCGCAAGATTTGGACTGTAATTAATGAAGCTCTCTCTCGCAAGAAACTCAAACATTCCTCCCCATGTCTTTATAGAAATGCTGATGGATCTGTTGTGGACAAAAAATCCTCAGCGAGTGCCTTCAATTCGTATTTCACCACACTTCTTTCAGTTCTAATTCCACCCCCGAGTAGAGTAAGTTGTTTTCCCTTGGCAGAAAAGTCTTTTTTCCTTTCCCCATGTAGTACTACTGAGATTGCTAGTATTATTTCTCAACTTCCTAGCAGTCGTTCAGTTGATCGTTTTGGTTTGAGTAATAATGTCCTTAAAAAATTAGTCAGTTTGTTTCTCATCTGATTTCACACATAACTAACCTCTCTCTTTTTTCTGGTGTTTTCCCTCATTCATTTAAAGTTGCTACTGTTATATCTTTGCACAAAAAAGGTGATTCGTCTCTAATTTCAAACTACAGACCTATTTCTCTTCTTCCCGTCATCTCAAAGGTTGTTGAAAAAGTAGTATATCGTCGACTCTCTTCATTTGTATTTAGTACTAATTTGACTGATGGAAATTCTCTCATCACTAACCATCAGTATGGTTTTCGTCCCTTATTCTCTACCTTACATACACTTACTGATGCTACAGAGTTTGTGCGTGTTAATCTGGACAAGGGCTTGAGTTTCTTGAGTGTCCCGGTCGTTATTTATATTCCCTCTGTCCCGGTCGTCATTTGTGTCCCGGTCTGTAATTTCTCTTTGAGTGTTTATTCTTTTTAGTATTTTTTAGTTTTTTACATTTTTTTTCAGTTTTCTTTTTCTTCTTTATTTTTCACCTTCACTATGAAATACATATCGCCGAACCTTTGTTTTTTTAACTAAAATCTGGTAGGCATTTCTGTGTCGACTGGCGTCATGAAGTTAGTTGTCGTCATTTTTGCTATGACGGTGACGTCATTAAAGATATTTAAGACATATATGTTCACGTAGAAATCTATTAATGTTTAAGTTTAAAATGACTGATGAACTTACAATGGCAAAAGCCGATGAAGATGCTCAAAGAGTCTATGCCAAAAAACTTGCTGCTGATAGAGAAAGTCAGAAAAGAAAGCGTGCCGAGGAATCAAAAGAACAGCAAGGAAACAGGCTTGAGGCTAAAGAACGCAAAACCGCGCAGTTAGATGAAGATCCACCTGGACAGCGAGAGTCAAAACATATCAAAACTGAAAATGATAGAAATGATGATTGGGTTTGTGATCTTGACTTGGATAAGGTCATCAATGCCTACCAGATTTTAGTTAAAAAAACAAAGGTTCGGCGATATGTATTTCATAGTGAAGCTGAAAAATAAAGAAGAAAAAGAAAACTGAAAAAAGAAAAAATGTAAAAAACTAAAAAATACTAAAAAGAAAAAACACTCAAAGAGAAATTACAGACCGGGACACAAATGACGACCGGGACAGAGGGAATATAAATAACGACCGGGACACTCAAAGAGAAATTACAGATTGGGATACCGGGACACAAATGACGACGGGGACACAGGCAATATAAATGACGACCAGGACACAGGTATTTAAGAATTTCGTTCAAAGACAAATTTTTAATTGTAAGAAGACCGTTGAAAGAGAAATTTCTAATTGTAAAATGACTGAAGAACCTACAATGGCAACACCCGAGGAAGCTGCTCAAAACGAATGTATTCACGCCGAAGTAGCTGAGTTGGTAAAGCGTTATGTTTCAGGTTCTAGGTCCGAGAGGCTCAAGGTTTGAACCTTGGCTTTAGCATTAATACAAAAGAAGAAAAAAACTAAAAAAGGTAAAAAACTAATATATATATATATATATATATATATATATATATATATATATATATATATATATATATATATATATATATATATATATATATATATATATATATATATATATATATATATTCACAGGTGGGACATAGGGACACAACTACAATGGCGCGTAACTAATATGGCGCGTAACAACTTACGCGCGCGGGGGGGCTTGGGGGGGCGAAGGGCCCCCACCAAATAGCTGTTGGGGTGGCGCTTCGCGCCACCCCAACACCTAGTCTATATATAAAAATAAGTTGTTTGTGGGTTATGTCTGTCTGTCACAGGGGGATATATAAATGACGATGGAGACACAGGGAATGTTTGATTAGCAATCACCATCAACAAAACTCAAGTGCAATCATTAGAATAATGAGGTATAGATCTGAATACGGATTGTTCAAGAGTCGGTGAACCTGTAGTGGGACACAGGGACACAACTACAATGGCACGTAACACGCTGCACGTTGCAGCTGATAGAGAAAGTAAGAAAAGAAAGCGTGCCGAGGAATCACAAGAACAGCAAGAAAACAGGCTTGCGGCTAAAGAACGCAAAACCGCGCAGTTAGATGAAAATCCACCTGGAAAGCGAGAGTCAAAACATATCAAAACTGAAAATGATAGCGATGATGATTGGGTTTGGGATTTTGACTTGGATAAGGTCATCAATGCCTACCAGATTTAAGTTAAAAAACAAAGGTTCGGCGATATGTACTTCATAGTGACGCTGAAAAATAAAGAAGAAAAAAACTGAAAAAATATAAAAAACTAAAAAAAAACTAAATAGAAAAAACACTCAAAGATAAATTACAGACCGGGACACAAATGACGACCGACACAGAGGGAATATAAATGACGACCAGGAACCTCAAAGAAAAATTACAGACTGGGACACCCGGACACAAATCACGACCGGGAATATAAATGACGACCGGGACGCAGGGACACAACAACAACGGGGACGCCGGGGGCACAGGCGGGATATATAATTGACGACTGAGACACAGGGAGGGAAAAATGTTGTATATTCGCATGTTTTACGTAGTTAAAAATATATATTTATCACAGGTGGGACACAGGGAAACAGCTACAATGGCGCGTAACTAATATGGCGCGTAACGACTTACGCGCGCGGGGGGGGGGCTTGGGGGGGGCGCGAAGCGCCACCCCAACAGCTAGTTTTTATATATATAGATAGATAGATAGATTTTTGAAGTTACCAGTTTTTTACTCTTTAAGAAATTCAATCTCTTTTAATACTGTATCTTTTCAAAGATATTTGATTATTCAAGCAAGCCGATTAACAGACAAAGTGTAACAGACATAACAGACAGACAACTTATTTTTATATATATAGATATAGATATTTATATATATAGATTTTCATCTGAACGTATTTGAAAAATAATTTATAATAAGCCGAAATAGCTCAGATGGAGAGCGTTAGACCGAAGATCTAAAGGTCCCTGGTTCGATCCCAGGTTTCGGCAAATTTTTTTGCTTCCTTTTGTCTTTAACCAAACTTTGTGATAAGTACCACATTTGCCAAAATCACATAATAAATAATATCACAGTAGTGAAATAAGTCAAATTTTAAAGAACTGTATAAGAAAAATGAAACTTCTACCAAAAAGATAGACCTTGCAACGTGCATTAAAGATTTTAGAAAATAACTGCTAAGTCCCAGTGACATCAAATGCAAACCCCCTCAACAAAAAAAATACATACAACTTATTTTTATGTATATAGCAGATAGTGTAACAGACATACAACTTATGTAACAGACATACAACTTATTTTATATAGATTATTTTCATCAGAACGTATTTGAAAAACAGTTTTTAATAAGCCAAGATAGCTTAGATGGGAGAGCGTTAGACTGAAGATCTAAAGGCCCTGGCTCGATTCCGGGTTTCGGCAAATTTTTTTGCTTCCTTTTGTCTTTAACCAGACTTTGTGATAAGCACCACATTTGCTAAAATCACATAATAAATAATATCACAGTAGCGAAATAAGTCAAATTTTAAAGAACTGTATAAGAAAAATGAAACTTCTATCTGGAATATTAATAGGAAGCCGATTTCACTTCAAAGAAATAATTTATCAATAAACCAAAATGGTTTTCAACCGAAATTGACAATTGAAGTGAATTGGTTCAAAATCCATAGTGGCATTTGATCAAAGCTAGAAAATTTGATACACACAATTCTAAACAAAAAATTTCTAATAAATGTTGTCATATTATTTTTGAGTTGGTTGAACCTTATCTTGCCAATTTAACGTGCATTAAAGATTTTAGAAAATAACTGCTAAGTCCCAGTGACGTCCTATGCAAACCCCCTCAACACAAAAATACATACAACTTATTTTTATGTATATAGAAGATAGTGTAACAGACATACAACTTATGTAACAGACATACAACTTATTTTTATATATAGATTATTTTCATCAGAAAGTATTTGAAAAAAAGTTTTTAATAGGCCGAAATAGCTTAAATGAGAGAGCGTTAGACTGAAGCTCTAAAGGCCCTGGTTCGTTCCCGGGTTTTGGCAATTTTTTTCGCTTCCTTTTCTCTTTAACAAGACTTTGTGATAAGCACCACATTTGCTAAAATCACATAATAAATAATATCACAGTTGCGAAATATGTGACAGTTTAAAGAACTGTATAAGAACAATGAAACTTCCATCTGAAATATTAATAGGAAGCCGATTTCACTTCAAAGAAATAATTTATCAATAAACCAAAATTGTTTTCAACCGAAATTGACAATTGAAGTGAATTTGTTCAAAATTCCATAGTGGCATTTGATCAAAGCAAGAAAATTTGATACACACAATTCTAAACAAACATTTTCTGATAAATGTTGTCGTAATATTTTTGAGTTGGTTGCACCTGATCTTGCCAATTTAAGGTGCATTAAAGATTTTAGAACATAACTGCTAAGTCCCAGTGACGTCATATGCAAATCCCCTCAACACAAAAATACATACAACTTATTTTTATTTATATAGAAGATAGTGTAACAGACATACAACTTATTTTTATATATAGATCATTTTCATCAGAACGTATTTGAAAAACAGTTTTTAATAGGCCGAAATAGCTTAGATGGGAGAGCGTTAGACTGAAGCTCTAAAGGCCCTGGTTCGATCCCGGGTTTCGGCAAATTTTTTCGCTTCCTTTTCTCTTTAATCAGACTTTGTGATAAGCACCACATTTGCTAAAATCACATAATAAATAATATCACAGTAGCAAAATAAGTCACATTTTAAAGAACTGTATAAGAACAATGAAACTTCCATCTGAAATATTAATAGGAAGCCGATTTCACTTCAAAGAAATAATTTATCAATAAACCAAAATTGTTTTCAACCGAAATTGACAATTGAAGTGAATTTGTTCAAAATTCCATAGTGGCATTTGATCAAAGCTATAAAATTTGATACACACAATTCTAAACAAACAATTTCTGATAAATCTGATATAGATAGATAGATATATATATATACTAGCTGTTGGGGTGGCGCTTCGCGCCACCCCAACACCTAGTTGGTGGGGGCGCTTCGCGCCCCCCCCAAGCCCCCCCGCGCGCGTAAGTCGTTACGCGCCATATTAGTTACGCGCCATATTAGTTACGCGCCATTGTAGTTGTGTCCCTGTGTCCCACCTGTGAATATAGATAGATTTATATATGTGTTTCAAACTACGTAAAAATTGCGAATATACAACATTCTTGGCTTTCCCATTGTCTGTCCATATACAAAGCCGTATGTACTAATAATGACGTCATATGCAAACGTTCTTTTTACAAACAAACAAACATGCATACACACAACTCGTTTTTATATAGATAGATAGATAGATAGATACAATACAAATTAACTACGTAAAACTTGTGAATATACAACAGTCTGTTCCGAAATACAACTAACTTCGTAAAACTTGAGAATATACAACATTCTTCGCTGTCCAATTCTCGCTGCATATAAATAGATTGTCAGGTTTACCGACCCTCGAACATGCAACGTACAATTGTCCATGGGAAAAACAATCAGTATTAAGATCAATACCACATTTTTCTAATGATTGACCTTGAGCTTTGTTAATGGTGATTGCAAATGCTAATCGAATTGGGAATTGCAATCTTTTAAATTGAAAAGGCAGATCTGTTGGAATCATGGGAATGCGAGGAATAAGAACAGCCTCACCCTCAAAAGGCCCTGTCAGGATTGTGGCCTCTATTAGGTTTTCCATTGTTTTTTTTACGGCAAGTCGAGTGCCATTGCAAAGCTTTGGTGGGTTTATGTTACGTAACAATATTATTGGTACGCCTATTTTTAGTTGTAGCACGTGTGGTGGAAACCCTGAAAGATCTATGGAATTTAAAAATTCAGATGGATAATTAACCGCTTCATTTGGTTCCAAAACTGTGTCGACTGACTTGTAAAGGACTGCCTGGTCTTGAATCTTGGTCAAAACAATATTGTTGATTTCGTGGACGTCTATATTCTTGGGTGCGAGAATCGCTCTTTCACTTAGCCATTTATTATTTTTATAATTTTTTAGAATATTCGGAAATATATTTTCAATCAATTCATTTTTGGACGTCACTAAATTACAGAAATCAGCAGGTAGTTGTATACGTCCTGAAATTGAGTCTACTGGGAGCTTTCCGTTTCCCATTGCTAGCAATTGATCTGAAAATGTTTGACCAGAGTCATCGTTTTGCAATCGGACACGCATATTTGTAGTTAATTTTAATGTTTTTACGTGTGCCCATAAATTAGAATTTTTCAGGCAAGCATTCATTTCGTCTGCAGGAGTTGATCTAGGTATTATAGGTAATGTTTGCCTGAAATCTCCTGCAAGCAATATTAATGTGCTGCCAAAGGGTTTCGAATTCCCTCTTAAATCTTTCAAGCATTGATCCAGAGCCTCGAGCGATTTTTTGTGTGCCATTGTGCACTCATCCCAAATAATAAGTTTGCATTGCTGCAATACTTTACCCATCCCAGATGATTTGGAAATATTGCACGTGGGAGTTTCTGTAGAATGCAAGTTCAGAGGCAATTTCAAAGCGGAATGAGCAGTTCTTCCACCAGGCAGCAATGTTGCGGCTATTCCGGACGACGCAATTGCCAACGCTATATCATTTTTAGATCGAATTGATGCCAGAATCAGTTTTATCACAAACGTTTTACCAGTACCTCCTGGCGCATCCAAAAAGAAAATTTCTCCAACGTTGTTATCGACACAATGCATTATCGTATCATAAATGTCTTTTTGTTCCGACGTTAACTTGGAAATGTTATTTTGTACATACGACAATAGATCACTCGTACTGTAACTTTGTTCACGATCCAATTCTACACATGTCGAAACAGCAGCGATACGGTTAGGTGAAGGCATTCCCAAACCCTGAAGAGGTTTGTTTGCCATACTTATGCAAATATCTTCTATAACAACTAAAGTGTAGTTATAAATTTCTGGTGTAAAATCAAAAGTCATGTCTGACGTCTCTAACTGTTTTCGATGAAGTATATCTTCGGACATTTTTGACTTATATTTTTCCCATAACTCTGTAGGAGCTGATGGAGAGCAAGTTGTTAAAAGTCGAGGATATTGCTTTGTGCACCTTCCTTTGGCCATGCATGGTGAATTTTCGTTCAGTGCACCGCAAGGTCCATGTATCATATTTTTTACAATAATATCATGTAACCCCTTATCGACATTTTTATCAGGTATTTCAGCGGAAATCACATCATCAATTTCGTTTGAAGTAATTTTTTTATGTAGCCAGATTAGTATATGTGCGTGTGGCAAACCTCGTTTTTGCCATTCCACTGAGTACATCCAGCATCGCACTGACCCAAACACTTCATGTTTTACAAGGTAGTTTATCAGTGATTTCAACTTTTGCCGGAAGACACGTGCCGTAATGTCATGCCTATGAACCGCCGATTGTCCTTGAAGTAAAAGCTGCAGTATCTCGTCCCAAGATTGATTACATGTAAATGTAATAAATAAATCTGGACGACCATAGAGACGAACATACGCAATAGCATCTTGAGCATATTCATGCATATGACGTGGACTGCCAGCATATGACGAAGGTAAAATTGTTAATCTTCCAACGTTTGTGGTATTACCGTCATTTATAACTGCATCTCGCAAATGAATGTATTGTTCAGAGCGGAGCTTGGTCTGATTCAGGCGGATATATAGCAAACGTTCTGATTCAATTTTTGCATACATATCCACGACAAATTGGTGAAACAATTCACGGCATTTTAAAATATAATTTTCTTCATCCTGCCGAATCATTAGTCTATAGGAATAATAATGCATTGCACTGCATTTCTTATTCATTTCTTTGTTAGTGGCTGGATTCATCAATTTAATATTAAAGTGATAGCCGTCGGCTCCATCCCAAAAAATGATAGGATATTGTAGGGCATCGTAGCATCGATGAGTTTCAGCAATTCTTAACAACTGGGCGTTTCGCTTATGTAGAATAATATCTCGAGGTAAAAACTGATCACCGACCATAACGATTGCCACTTCGTCGATAGTCGGAGCATTGTATCTACGCACATGTTGGCCAGGAGGCGTTTTGTCAGCGGAAATAACAATTTTATGAGTATCAGTAGGCATCAAATCGATGGCTGTTTTGAACAGACGCACTAAATTATTATTTTCGTGGAAAAGATGTTGCAATTGGGAAACGATTGTCCTTTCAACGTTGGGAGAAATTTCGCAACGTGCATTCAATTCAGAATTTCTATCACTGATGAAGTACAATTGTAAAAATTTATGATTCTCGCCTAATAATGGTAGAAGGGACCCTGCTTTATGATAAATTTGCCCTTTTACTTTAAAAGTAGACATAAATTGATCTGGATTTTCGATTTGGGCTCCAAACGACGTCATTTGGAAACATGAGTTGTATTGTCTGATTTTTGACAAAAAACGCTTAGATTCTGACGTAGTTCCAGTAAGGAAAGTCTTCAATGGCTCTGGTGGTGCAGCCAATAGAGGAAGTTTAACTTTTCCTGAGGCGCAACACATTCCCATTGTTTCACCATTGAATTTCAAGGCCTTGCAATAGGGACAAATTTTGGACATTGTCCCGATTTGAACACAGCTACTCAAGCTATAATCATCGACTGGGTTGTACCTGAATGCCAGGCGATAACTTTCAGATTGCTCTGATTCCTCGGCACGCTTTCTTTTCTTACTTTCTCTATCAGCAGCAAGCCTGATTTCCTGCTGGTCTTTTGATTCCTCGGCACGCTTTCTTTTCTTACTTTCTCTATCAGCAGCAAGCCTGATTTCTTGCTGTTCTTGTAATTCCTCGGCCCGCCTTCTTTTTTCACATTCTGTTTTAGCAGCAAGTCTGCTTCTGCGTTGCTCTGGTAGTTCCTCGGCATGCTTTCTTTTTTCACTTTCTCTTTTAGCAGCAAGTCTGCTTTCGCGTTGCTCTGGTAGTTCCTCGGCATGCTTTCTTTTTTCACATTCTCTTTTAGCAGCAAGTCTGCTTCTGCGTTGCTCTGGTAGTTCCTCGGCATGCTTTCTTTTTTCACATTCTCTTTTAGCAGCAAGTCTGCTTCTGCGTTGCTCTGGTAGTTCCTCGGCATGCTTTCTTTTTTCACTTTCTCTTTTAGCAGCAAGTCTGCTTTCGCGTTGCTCTGGTAGTTCCTCGGCATGCTTTCTTTTTTCACATTCTCTTTTAGCAGCAAGTCTGCTTCTGCGTTGCTCTGGTAGTTCCTCGGCATGCTTTCTTTTTTCACTTTCTCTTTTAGCAGCAAGTCTGCTTTCGCGTTGCTCTGGTAGTTCCTCGGCACGCTTTCTTTTCTGACTTTCTCTATCACCAGCAAGTTTTCTGGCATAGACTCTTTGAGCATCTTCATCAGTCATTATAAACTTAAGCATTAATAGAATTCTACACGAACATCCGTCTTATATAACTTGAATGACGTCACGCCTTCAAAGCAAAAATGATGCCTTCAAAGCAAAAATGATGGCAGCTAATTTCATGACGTCAGCCGAAACATGACGGCGAACATATGTCTTATATAACTTGAATGACGTCACCTTCAAAGCAAAAATGACGGCAACTAATTTCATGACGTCAGCCGAAACATGACGTCACCTGACACATCCATCCACACATCCATCCACACATCCACAGACAGACAACTTATTTTTATATAGATAGATAGATATATATATATCTATATATATAAAAATAAGTTGTCTGTCCGTTACGCCAGATTATATCTTCTATATATATAAAAGAAAAAAAAACTAGAATGTAAAAACTGGAAATTGCATAAATATTTCAAAATATTTTGACAATAGATTAAAGTAATTCGAAAAAAGAAAAATGGTAAAAAACTTAAAAAAAAACTAAAAAGAAAAAACTAAAAAAAAAATTAAAAATTAAAAAAATTAAAAAAAGAAAAACCTAAAAAGAAAAAACGTAAAAAAATAAAAAAGATAAAAAACTAAAAAGAAAAAAAACTAAAAAAGCTAAAAAACTAAAAAAAGAAAAAACTAAAAAAACTGGGAATTGCACAAATATTTCAATATATTTTGACAATAGATTAAAGTAATTCGAAAACCTTAAAACAGATACCCCAAATTTTGAGGTTTAATATAAATTATTGGAGCTTTAGCATGCTTGGCACGTAAAGATTTTTCCAAGTGTCAATGTTAGAATGAACATTGACAAATTGAAGAAAACAAATCAATAAAAAGAAGAAACTAAAAAAAAGAAAAAACTAAAAAAGAAAAAAAAACTAAAGAAGAAACTGTATCTATATATATATAAAAATCTATATATATAAAAATAAGTTGTCTGTTACACTATGCCTGTTACGCCAGATTATATCTTATCTATCTATATATATAAAAATAAGTTGTCTGTGTGTGGATCTGTGGATGGATCAGGTGACGTCATGTTTGTTCGCATATGACGTCTGAATTATTTCACACTAATACAAAAGAAGAAAAAAACTAAAAAAGGTAAAAACTACAAAAAAAACTAAAAAGAAAAAAAAAACTAAAAAAGCTAATATATAAAATAAGTTGTCTGTGTGTGGATCTGTGGATGGATCAGGTGACGTCATGTTTGTTCGCATATGACGTCTGAATTATTTCACACTAATACAAAAGAAGAAAAAAACTAAAAAAGGTAAAAACTACAAAAAAAACTAAAAAGAAAAAAAAACTAAAAAAGCTAAAAAACTAAAAAAAACTAAAAAAAGGTAAAAATCTAATAACTAAAAAAAAACTGAAAAAAATTAAAAAAGGCAAAACTACAAAAAAAATAAAAACTAATAAAAAAACTAAAAAAGCTAAAAAACTAAAAAAACTAAAAAAAAACTAAACAAAGGTAAAAAACAAAAAAAAAACTAAAAACTAAAAAAGAAAAAAAACTAAAAAAAAGGAAAAAACTGAAAAATAAAAGAGAAAAAGAAAACTAAAAAAATATGAATAAATATATATAAAAATAAGTTGTTTGTGGGTTATGTCTGTCTGTCTGTCTGTCGAGTGACGTCGTGTTTGTCCGCATATGACGTCTGAATTATTTCACACTAATACAGAAGAAGAAAAAAAACTAAAAAAGGTAAAAACTACAAAAAAAACTAAAAAGAAAAAAAACTAAAAAAGCTAAAAAACTAAAAAAAGGTAAAAAACTAAAAACTAAAAAAAACTGAAAAAACTAAAAAAAGGCAAAAACTAAATGACGACCAGGACATAAGTAAAAAAAAAAACTAAAAAAACTAAAAAAATGGTAAAAACTACAAAAAAACTAAAAACTAATAAAAAAACTAAAAAATCTAAAAATCTAAATAAACTAAAAAAGAAAAAAAAGAAAAAAGGAAAAAAATAAAGGAGAAAAACAAAACTAAAAAACGAATGTATATACAGACCGGGACACCGGGATACAAATGACGACCGGGACACAGGGAATATAAATGACGACCGGGACACAGGGACACAACTACAATGGGGACGCCGGGGGGCACAGGGGGATATAAATGACGACCGGGACACCGGGACACAAGGAATATAAATGACGCCTGGGACACTCAAAGAGAAATCACAGACTGGAACACCGGGACACAAATGACGACCGGGACACAGGGAATATAAATGACGACCGGGACACAGGGACATAACTACAAAGGGGACGCCGGGGTGCACAGGGGGATATATAAATGACGATGGCGACTCAGGGAATGGTCGATTAGCAATCACCATCAACAAAGCTCAAGGGCAATCATTAGAATCATGAGGTATAGATCTGAATACGGATTGTTTTCCCATGGACCATTATATGTTGCATGTTCAAGAGTCGGTAAACCTGACAATCTATTTATATGCACAGACAATGGGACAGCAAAGAATGTTGTATATTCGCAAGTTTTACGTAGTTAAAAACATATATATATATATATATATATATATATATATATATATATATATATATATATATATATATATATATATATATATAGATATATATATATATATATATATATATATATATATATATATATATATATATATATATATATATATATATATATCTATATTCACAGGTGGGACATAGGGACACAACTACAATGGCGCGTAACTAATATGGCGCGTAACGACTTACGCGCGCGGGGGGGCTTGGGGGGGGCGCGAAGCGCCCCCACCAACTAGGTGTTGGGGTGGCGCGAAGCGCCACCCCAACAGCTAGTATATATATATATATATATATATATATATATATATATATATATATATATATATATATATATATATATATATATATCTATCTATATTCACAGGTGGGACATAGGGACACAACTACAATGGCGCGTAACTATTATGGCGCGTAACGACTTACGCGCGCGGGGGGGCTTGGGGGGGGCGCGAAGCGCCCCCACCAACTAGGTGTTGGGGTGGCGCGAAGCGCCACCCCAACAGCAAGTAGATATATAAAAATAATTTGTCTGTCTGTGGATCTGTCAGGTGACGTCATGTTTCTGTGTCGATTGACGTCATGTTTTCGACTGACGAAATTACAGACCGGGACATCGGGACACAAATGACGACCGGGACACCGGCACATAGGCATAGGGAATATAAATGACGACCGGGACACAAGGAATGTTCGATTAGCAATCACCATCAACAAAGCACCGGGACACAAATGACGACCGGGACACAGGGAGTATAAATGACGACCAGGACATAAGTAAAAAAAAATTAAAAACTAAAAAAAGGTAAAAACTACAAAAAAACTAAAAAGAAAAAAAAACTAAAAACTAATAAAAAACTAAAAAAGCTAAAAAGCTAACAGGTGGGACATAGGGACACAACTACAATGGCGCGTAACTAATATGGCGCGTAACGACTTACGCGCACGGGGGGGCTTGGGGGGGCGCGAAGCGCCCCCACCAACTAGTCTATATATAAAAATAAGTTGTATGTCTGTTACATAAGTTGTATGTCTGTTACACTATCTTCTATGTACATAAAAATAAGTTGTATGTTTTTTTTGTGTTGAGGAGGTTTGCATATGACGTCACTGGGACTTAGCAGTCAATTTCTAAAATCTTTAATGCACGTTAAATTGGCAAGATCAGGTTCAACCAACTCAAAAATAATATGACAACATTTATCAGAAATTGTTTGCTTAGAATTGTGTGTATCAAATTTTCTAGCTTTGATCAAATGCCACTATGGATTTTGAACCAATTCACTTCAATTGTCAATTTCGGTTGAAAACCATTTTGGTTTATTGATAAATTATTTCTTTGAAGTGAAATCGGCTTCCTGTTTTTCAAATACGTTCTGATGAAAATAACCTATATATAAAAATAAGTTGTATGTCTGTTACCTAAGTTGTATGTCTGTTACACTATCTTCTATATACATAAAAATAAGTTGTATGTATTTTTGTGTTGAGGGGGTTTGCATATGACGTCACTGGGACTTAGCAGTTATGTTCTAAAATCTTTAATGCACGTTAAATTGGCAAGATCAGGTTCAACCAACTCAAAAATAATAGGACAACATTTATCAGAAATTGTTTGTTTAGAATTGCGTGTATCAAATTTTCTAGCTTTGATCAAATGCCACTCTGGAATTTTGAACAAATTCACTTCAATTGTCAGTTTCGGTTGAAAACAATATTGGTTTATTGATAAATTATTTCTTTGAAGTGAAATCGGCTTCCTATTAATATTTCAGATGGAAGTTTCATTGATCTTATACAGTTCTTTAAAATGTGACTTATTTCGCTACTGTGATATTATTTATTATGTGATTTTAGAAAATGTGGTGCTTATCACAAAGTCTGGTTAAAGACAAAAGGAAGCGAAAAAATTTGCCGAAACCCGGGATCGAACCAGGGCCTTTAGAGCTTCAGTCTAACGCTCTCCCATCTAAGCTATTTCGGCCTATTAAAAATTGTTTTTCAAATACGTTCTGATGAAAATAATCTATATATAAAAATAAGTTGTATGTCTGTTACATAAGTTGTATGTCTGTTACACTATCTTCTATACACATAAAAATAAGTTGTATATATTTTTGTGTTGAGGGGGTTTGCATATGACGTCACTGGGACTTAGCAGTTATTTTCTAAAATCTTAAATGCACGTTAAATTGGCAAGATCAGGTTCAACCAACTCAAAAATAATACGACAACATTTATCAGAAATTGTTTGTTTAGAATTGTGTGTATCAAATTTTCTAGCTTTGATCAAATGCCACTATGGAATTTTGAACAAATTCACAGTAATTGTCAATTTCGGTTGAAAAAAAATTTGGTTTATTGATAAATTATTTCTTTGAAGTGAAATTGGCTTCCTATTAATATTTCAGATGGAAGTTTCATTGTTCTTATACAGTTCTTTAAAATGTGACTTATTTCGCTACTGTGATATTATTTATTATGTGATTTTAGCAAATGTGGTGCTTATCACAAAGTCTGGTTAAAGAGAAAAGGAAGCGAAAAAATTTGCCGAAACCCGGGATCGAACCTGGGCCTTTAGAGCTTCAGTCTAATGCTCTCCCATCTAAGCTATTTCGGCCTATTAAAAACTGTTTTTCAAATATGTTCTGATGAAAATAATCTATATATAAAAATAAGTTGTATGTCTGTTACATAAGCTGTATGTCTGTTACACTATCTTCTATATACATAAAAATAAGTTGTATGTATTTTTGTGTTGAGGGGGTTTGCATATGACGTCACTGGGACTTAGCAGTTATGTTCTAAAATCTTTAATGCACGTTAAATTGGCAAGATCAGGTTCAACCAACTCAAAAATAATACGACAACATTTATCAGAAATTGTTTGTTTAGAATTGTGTGTATCAAATTTTATAGCTTTGATCAAATGCCACTATGGAATTTTGAACAAATTCACTTCAATTGTCAATTTCGGTTGAAAACAATTTTGGTTTATTGATAAATTATTTCTTTGAAGTGAAATCGGCTTCCTATTAATATTTCAGATGGAAGTTTCATTGTTCTTATACAGTTCTTTAAAATGTGACTTATTTTGCTACTGTGATATTATTTATTATGTGATTTTAGCAAATGTGGTGCTTATCACAAAGTCTGATTAAAGAGAAAAGGAAGCGAAAAAATTTGCCGAAACCCGGGATCGAACCAGGGCCTTTAGAGCTTCAGTCTAACGCTCTCCCATCTAAGCTATTTCGGCCTATTAAAAACTGTTTTTCAAATACGTTCTGATGAAAATAATCTATATATAAAAATAAGTTGTATGTCTGTTACACTATCTTCTATATAAATAAAAATAAGTTGTATGTATTTTTGTGTTGAGGGGATTTGCATATGACGTCACTGGGACTTAGCTGTTATGTTCTAAAATCTTTAATGCACCTTAAATTGGCAAGATCAGGTTCAACCAACTCAAAAATATTACGACAACATTTATCAGAAAATGTTTGTTTAGAATTGTGTGTATCAAATTTTCTTGCTTTGATCAAATGCCACTATGGAATTTTGAACAAATTCACTTCAATTGTCAATTTCGGTTGAAAACAATTTTGGTTTATTGATAAATTATTTCTTTGAAGTGAAATCGGCTTCCTATTAATATTTCAGATGGAAGTTTCATTGTTCTTATACAGTTCTTTAAACTGTCACTTATTTCGCAACTGTGATATTATTTATTATGTGATTTTAGCAATTGTGGTGCTTATCACAAAGTCTTGTTAAAGAGAAAAGGAAGCGAAAAAAATTACCAAAACCCGGGAACGAACCAGGGCCTTTAGAGCTTCAGTCTAACGCTCTCTCATTTAAGCTATTTCGGCCTATTAAAAACTTTTTTTCAAATACTTTCTGATGAAAATATTCTATATATAAAAATAAGTTGTATGTCTGTTACATAAGTTGTATGTCTGTTACACTATCTTCTATATACATAAAAATAAGTTGTATGTATTTTTGTGTTGAGGGGGTTTGCATAGGACGTCACTGGGACTTAGCAGTTATTTTCTAAAATCTTTAATGCACGTTAAATTGGCAAGATCAGGTTCAACCAACTCAAAAATAATATGACAACATTTATCAGAAATTGTTTGTTTAGAATTGTGTGTATCAAATTTTCTAGCTTTGATCAAATGCCACTATGGATTTTGAACCAATTTTTCACTTCAATTGTCAATTTCGGTTGAAAACCATTTTGGTTTATTGATAAATTATTTCTTTGAAGTGAAATCGGCTTCCTATTAATATTCCAGATAGAAGTTTCATTTTTCTTATACAGTTCTTTAAAATTTGACTTATTTCGCTACTGTGATATTATTTATTATGTGATTTTAGCAAATGTGGTGCTTATCACAAAGTCTGGTTAAAGACAAAAGGAAGCAAAAAAATTTGCCGAAACCCGGGATCGAGCCAGGGCCTTTAGATCTTCAGTCTAACGCTCTCCCATCTAAGCTATCTTGGCTTATTAAAAACTGTTTTTCAAATACGTTCTGATGAAAATAATCTATATAAAATAAGTTGTATGTCTGTTACATAAGTTGTATGTCTGTTACACTAACTGCTATATACATAAAAATAAGTTGTATGTATTTTTTTTGTTGAGGGGGTTTGCATTTGATGTCACTGGGACTTAGCAGTTATTTTCTAAAATCTTTAATGCACGTTGCAAGGTCTATCTTTTTGGTAGATGTTTCATTTTTCTTATACAGTTCTTTAAAATTTGACTTATTTCACTACTGTGATATTATTTATTATGTGATTTTGGCAAATGTGGTACTTATCACAAAGTTTGGTTAAAGACAAAAGGAAGCAAAAAAATTTGCCGAAACCTGGGATCGAACCAGGGACCTTTAGATCTTCGGTCTAACGCTCTCCATCTGAGCTATTTCGGCTTATTATAAATTATTTTTCAAATACGTTCAGATGAAAATCTATATATATAAAAATCTATATCTATATATATAAAAATAAGTTGTCTGTCTGTTATGTCTGTTACACTTTGTCTGTTAATCGGCTTGCTTGAATAATCAAATATCTTTGAAAAGACACAGTATTAAAAGAGATTTAATTTCTTAAAGAGTAAAAAACTAGTAACTTCAAAAATCTATCTATCTATCTATATATATAAAAACTAGCTGTTTGGGTGGCGCTTCGCGCCCCCCCCCAAGCCCCCCCCCGCGCGTAAGTCGTTACGCGCCATATTAGTTACGCGCCATTGTAGCTGTTTCCCTGTGTCCCACCTGTGATAAATATATATTTTTAACTACGTAAAACATGCGAATATACAACATTCTTCCCTCCCTGTGTCTCAGTCGTCAATTATATATCCCGCCTGTGCCCCCGGCGTCCCCGTTGTTGTTGTGTCCCTGCGTCCCGGTCGTCATTTATATTCCCGGTCGTGATTTGTGTCCGGGTGTCCCAGTCTGTAATTTTTCTTTGAGGTTCCTGGTCGTCATTTATATTCCCTCTGTGTCGGTCGTCATTTGTGTCCCGGTCTGTAATTTATCTTTGAGTGTTTTTTCTATTTAGTTTTTTTTTAGTTTTTTATATTTTTTCAGTTTTTTTCTTCTTTATTTTTCAGCGTCACTATGAAGTACATATCGCCGAACCTTTGTTTTTTAACTTAAATCTGGTAGGCATTGATGACCTTATCCAAGTCAAAATCCCAAACCCAATCATCATCGCTATCATTTTCAGTTTTGATATGTTTTGACTCTCGCTTTCCAGGTGGATTTTCATCTAACTGCGCGGTTTTGCGTTCTTTAGCCGCAAGCCTGTTTTCTTGCTGTTCTTGTGATTCCTCGGCACGCTTTCTTTTCTTACTTTCTCTATCAGCTGCAACGTGCAGCGTGTTACGTGCCATTGTAGTTGTGTCCCTGTGTCCCACTACAGGTTCACCGACTCTTGAACAATCCGTATTCAGATCTATACCTCATTATTCTAATGATTGCACTTGAGTTTTGTTGATGGTGATTGCTAATCAAACATTCCCTGTGTCTCCATCGTCATTTATATATCCCCCTGTGACAGACAGACATAACCCACAAACAACTTATTTTTATATATAGACTAGGTGTTGGGGTGGCGCGAAGCGCCACCCCAACAGCTAGTTGGTGGGGGCCCTTCGCCCCCCCCCCCCCCCCCCCAAGCCCCCCCGCGCGCGTAAGTCGTTACGCGCCATATTAGTTACGCGCCATTGTAGTTGTGTCCCTATGTCCCACCTGTGAATATATATATATATATATATATATATATATATATATATATATATATATATATATATATATATATAGTTTTTTACCTTTTTTAGTTTTTTTCTTCTTTTGTATTAATGCTAAAGCCAAGGTTCAAACCTTGAGCCTCTCGGACCTAGAACCTGAAACATAACGCTTTACCAACTCAGCTACTTCGGCGTGAATACATTCGTTTTGAGCAGCTTCCTCGGGTGTTGCCATTGTAGGTTCTTCAGTCATTTTACAATTAGAAATTTCTCTTTCAACGGTCTTCTTACAATTAAAAATTTGTCTTTGAACGAAATTCTTAAATACCTGTGTCCTGGTCGTCATTTATATTGCCTGTGTCCCCGTCGTCATTTGTGTCCCGGTATCCCAGTCTGTAATTTCTCTTTGAGTGTCCCGGTCGTTATTTATATTCCCTCTGTCCCGGTCGTCATTTGTGTCCCGGTCTGTAATTTCTCTTTGAGTGTTTTTTCTTTTTAGTATTTTTTAGTTTTTTACATTTTTTCTTTTTTCAGTTTTCTTTTTCTTCTTTATTTTTCAGCTTCACTATGAAATACATATCGCCGAACCTTTGTTTTTTTAACTAAAATCTGGTAGGCATTGATGACCTTATCCAAGTCAAGATCACAAACCCAATCATCATTTCTATCATTTTCAGTTTTGATATGTTTCGACTCTCGCTGTCCAGGTGGATCTTCATCTAACTGCGCGGTTTTGCGTTCTTTAGCCTCAAGCCTGTTTCCTTGCTGTTCTTTTGATTCCTCGGCACGCTTTCTTTTCTGACTTTCTCTATCAGCAGCAAGTTTTTTGGCATAGACTCTTTGAGCATCTTCATCGGCTTTTGCCATTGTAAGTTCATCAGTCATTTTAAACTTAAACATTAATAGATTTCTACGTGAACATATATGTCTTAAATATCTTTAATGACGTCACCGTCATAGCAAAAATGACGACAACTAACTTCATGACGCCAGTCAACACAGAAACATGACGTCACCTGATCCACAGACAGACAACTTATTTTTATATATATAGATATATATAATTCTAAAATTGTCAGGTAATTTTCTATTTTGAAATAAAAACTAAAAATTATTGCTCAGACAACATAAATATTTTTGATATTTACATAATAGCTTTAGTGGTTCTGGACTGAAAATTAAATATGCTAATCAAATTGGGAATTTCAATCTTTTAGGTTGAAAAGGCAGATTCATTGGAATCATGAGAATGCGTGGAATAAGAAAAGCCTCACCCTCAAAAGGCCCTGTCAAGATTGTTGCCTCTATTACATTATAACAGACATAACACGTCATTTGTGTCCTGGTGTCCCGGTCTGTAGTTTCGTTAGTCGACAAACATGACGTCAGACGACAAACAACTTCATGACGACATACAGCTCAATCCTTATAATGACGTCAGTCGACAAACATGACGTCAGTCGACACACAAACATGACGTCAGTCGACAGACAGACAAACAACTTATTTTTATATATATATAGATTTGACAGACAGACATACAGACATACATAAGACAGACAGACAGACAGACATAACCCAAAAACAACTTATCTTTATATATAGATTTTATATATATAGATAAGTTGTCTGTGGGTTATGTCTGTTACACTTTGTCTGTTAATCGGCTTGCTTGAATAATCAAATATCTTTGAAAAGACAACAGTATTAAAAGAGATTGAATTTCTTAAAGAGTAAAAAACTGGTAACTTCAAAAATCTATCTATCTATATATATAAAAATAAGTTGCTGTCTGTTATGTCTGTTACACTTTGACTGTTAATCGGCTTGCTTGAATAATCAAATATCTTTGAAAAGACAACAGTATTAAAAGAGATTGAATTTCTTAGAGAGTAAAAAACTGGTAACTTCAAAAATCTATCTATCTATATATATATATATAGAAATAAGTTGTCTGTCTGTTATATCTGTTATACTTTGTCTGTTAATCTATATATATAAAAATAAGTTGTCTGTCTGTTATGTCTGTTACACTTTGGCTGTTCATCGGCTTGCTTGAATAATCAAATATCTTTGAAAAGACAACAGTATTAAAAGAGATTGAATTTCTTAAAGAGTAAAAAACTGGTAACTTCAAAAAGCTATCGATCTATATATATAAAAATAAGTTGTCTGTCTGTTATGTCGTATACACTTTGTCTGTTAATCGGCCTGCTTGAATAATCAAATATCTTTGAAAAGACAACAGTATTAAAAGAGATTGAATTTCTTAAAGAGTAAAAAACTGGTAACTTCAAAAATCTATCTATCTATATCTATCTATATATATAAAATTAAGTTGTCTGTCTGTTATGTCTGTTACACTTTGTCTGTTAATCGGCTTGCTTGAATAATCAAATATCTTTGAAAAGACAACAGTATTAAAAGAGATTGAATTTCTTAAAGAGTAAAAAACTGGTAACTTCAAAAATCTATCTATCTATGTATATATATAAAAATAAGTTGTCTGTGGGTTATGTCTGTTACACTTTGTCTGTTAATCGGCTTGCTTGAATAATCAAATATCTTTGAAAAGACAAAAGTATTAAAAGAGATTGAATTTCTTAAAGAGTAAAAAACTGGTAACTTCAAAAATCTATGTATCTATATGTATAAAAATAAGTTGTCTGTCTGTTATGTCTGTTACACTTTGTCTGTTAATCGGCTTGCTTGAATAATCAAATATCTTTGAAAAAATAAAAAAGCTAAAAAACTAAAAAAAAGAAAAAAATTAAAGCATGTTGGTTTTTTTGTATGTTTGAGGGTATGCACATGACATCTGACAAATAAAGAAGAAAATGAAAACTAAAAAAGAAGAAAAAGGTAAAAAACTAAAAAGAAAAAAGCTAAGAGCTATGAAACTAAAAAAAAGAAAAAGCTAAAAAAGAAAACAAATCAGTAAAAGGAAGAAACTAAAAAAAAGAAAAACTAAAAAAGAAAAAAAACTAAGAAAAGACAGAACTAAAAAAACAAAAAAAATAACAAAAAAGAAACTATATCTATATATATATATAAATAAGTTGTATAAATGCATGTTTGTTTGTTTGTGGGTTTGCATCATTATAAGATGACACTACAGACCGGGACACCGGGACACGAATGATGATCGGGACACAGGGAATATAAATGACGACCGGGACACTAAAAGAGAAATTAGAGACCGGGACACCGGGACACAAATGACGACCGGGACAACGGGACAGAGGGAATATAAATGAAAACCGGGACAGTCAAAGAGAAATTACTGACTGGGATACCAGGACAAAAATGACGACCCGGACACAAATGACGCCCGGGACACAAATGACGACTGGGACACTGGGAATATAAATGACGACCAGGACACAGGGAAACAAATATAACGGGAACGCCGGGGGCAAAGGGGGATATACAAATGACGACGGGGACACAGGGAATGTTCGATTAGCAATCACCATCAACAAAGCTCAAGGGCAATCGTTATAAAAATGCGGTATAGATCTGAATACGGATTGTTTTCCCATGAACAATTATATGTTGCATGTTCAAGAGTCGGTAAACCTGACAATCTATTTATATGGACAGACAATGGGACAGCAAAGAATTTTTTATATTCGAAAGTTTTAAGTAGTTAGGAATATATATATATATAGGAATATATATATATATATACTAGCTGTTGGGGTGGCGCTTCGCGCCACCCCAGCACCTAGTTGGTGGGGCGCTTCGCGCCCCCCCCGCGCGCGTAAGTCGTTACGCGCCATATTAGTTACGCGCCATTGTAGCTGTGTCCCTGTGTCCCAGCTGTGAATAGAGATAGATATAAATATATATTTTTAACTACGTAAAACATGCGAATATACAACATTCTTCGCTGTCCCATTGTCTGTGCATATAAATAGCATTTATATTCCCTGTGTCCCGGTCGTCATTTGTGTCCTGGTGTCCCAGTTTGTAATTTCTCTTTGAGTGTCCCGGTCGTCATTTATATTCCCTGTGTCCCAGTGTCCCGGTCGTCATTTGTGTCCCGGTGTCCCAGTCTGTAATTTTTATTCAAACAATCTCTGTGTCTCAGTCGTCAATTATATATCCCGCCTGTGCCCCCGGCGTCCCCGTTGTAGTTGTGTCCCTGCGTCCCGGTCGTCATTTATATTCCCGGTCGTGATTTGTGTCAGGGTGTCCCAGTCTGTAATTTTTCTTTGAGGTTCCCGGTCGTCATTTATATTCCCTCTGTGTAGGTCGTCATTTGTTTCCCGGTCTGTAATTTATCTTTGAGTGTTTTTTCTTTTAGTTTTTACATTTTTTCAGTTTTTTTCCTCTTTATTTTTCAGCGTCACTATGAAGTACATATCGCCGAACCTTTGTTTTTTAACTTAAATCTGGTAGGCATTGATGACCTTATCCAAGTCAAAATCCCAAACCCAATCATCATCGCTATCATTTTCAGTTTTGATATGTTTTGACTCTCGCTTTCCAGGTGGGTTTTCATCTAACTGCGCGGTTTCGCGTTCTTTAGCCGCAAGCCTGTTTTCTTGCTGTTCTTGTGATTCCTCGGCACGCTTTCTTTTCTTACTTTCTCTATCAGCTGCAAGCCTGTTTTCTTGCTGTTCTTGTGATTACTCGGCACGCTTTCTTTTCTTACTTTCTCTATCAGCAGCAAGTTTTTTGGCATAGACTCGTTGAGCAGCTTCCTCGGCTGTTGCCATTGTAGGTTCTTCAGTAGTTTTACAATTAAACATTTTTTCGTGAACGCATGTCTTAAATACCATTAATGACGTCACCGTCATAACAAAAATGACTACAACTAACTTAATGACGTCAGTCGACACAGAAACATGACGTCACCTGACAGACACACAGACAGACAACTTATTTTTATATATATAGATATATATATATATATATATATATATATATATATATATATATATATATATATATATATATATATATATATATATATATACATATATATATATACTACTAACTGTTGGGGTGGCGCTTCGCGCCACCCCAACAGTTGGTTGACTTAGCAGTTATTTCTAAAGCAGTTTGCAAGACTTATTTTATTTCTAAAGCAGTTGGTTGACTTAGCAGTTATTTTCTAAAATCTTTAATGCACGTTAAATTGGCAAGATCAGGTTCAACCAACTCAAAAATAATACGACAACATTTATCAGAAATTGTTTGTTTAGAATTGTGTGTATCAAATTTTATAGCTTTGATCAAATGCCACTATGGAATTTTGAACAAATTCACTTCAATTGTCAATTTCGGTTGAAAACAATTTTGGTTTATTGATAAATTATTTCTTTGAAGTGAAATCGGCTTCCTATTAATATTTCAGATGGAAGTTTCATTGTTCTTATACAGTTCTTTAAAATGTGACTTATTTTGCTACTGTGATATTATTTATTATGTGATTTTAGCAAATGTGGTGCTTATCACAAAGTCTGATTAAAGAGAAAAGGAAGCGAAAAAATTTGCCGAAACCCGGGATCGGACCAGGGCCTTTAGAGCTTCAGTCTAACGCTCTCCCATCTAAGCTATTTCGGCCTATTAAAAACTGTTTTTCAAATACGTTCTGATGAAAATAATCTATATATAAAAATAAGTTGTATGTCTGTTACACTATCTTCTATATAAATAAAAATAAGTTGTATGTATTTTTGTGTTGAGGGGAATTGCATATGACGTCACTGGGACTTAGCAGTTATGTTCTAAAATCTTTAATGCACCTTAAATTGGCAAGATCAGGTTCAACCAACTCAAAAATATTACGACAACATTTATCAGAAAATGTTTGTTTAGAATTGTGTGTATCAAATTTTCTTGCTTTGATCAAATGCCACTATGGAATTTTGAACAAATTCACTTCAATTGTCAATTTCGGTTGAAAACAATTTTGGTTTATTGATAAATTATTTCTTTGAAGTGAAATCGGCTTCCTATTAATATTTCAGATGGAAGTTTCATTGTTCTTATACAGTTCTTTAAACTGTCACTTATTTCGCAACTGTGATATTATTTATTATGTGATTTTAGCAAATGTGGTGCTTATCACAAAGTCTTGTTAAAGAGAAAAGGAAGCGAAAAAAAATGCCAAAACCCGGGAACGAACCAGGGCCTTTAGAGCTTCAGTCTAACGCTCTCTCATTTAAGCTATTTCGGCCTATTAAAAACTTTTTTTCAAATACTTTCTGATGAAAATAATCCATATATAAAAATAAGTTGTATGTCTGTTACATAAGTTGTATGTCTGTTACACTATCTTCTATATACATAAAAATAAGTTGTATGTATTTTTGTGTTGAGGGGGTTTGCATAGGACGTCACTGGGACTTAGCAGTTATTTTCTAAAATCTTTAATGCAAGTTAAATTGGCAAGATCAGGTTCAACCAACTCAAAAATAATATGACAACATTTATCAGAAATTGTTTGTTTAGAATTGTGTGTATCAAATTTTCTAGCTTTGATCAAATGCCACTATGGATTTTGAACCAATTCACTTCAATTGTCAATTTCGGTTGAAAACCATTTTGGTTTATTGATAAATTATTTCTTTGAAGTGAAATCGGCTTCCTATTAATATTCCAGATAGAAGTTTCATTTTTCTTATACAGTTCTTTAAAATTTGACTTATTTTGCTACTGTGATATTATTTATTATGTGATTTTAGCAAATGTGGTGCTTATCACAAAGTCTGGTTAAAGACAAAAGGAAGCAAAAAAATTTGCCGAGACCCGGGATCGAGCCAGGGCCTTTAGATCTTCAGTCTAACGCTCTCCCATCTAAGCTATCTTGGCTTATTAAAAACTGTTTTTCAAATACGTTCTGATGAAAATAATCTATATAAAATAAGTTGTATGTCTGTTACATAAGTTGTATGTCTGTTACACTATCTGCTATATACATAAAAATAAGTTGTATGTATTTTTTTTGTTGAGGGGGTTTGCATTTGATGTCACTGGGACTTAGCAGTTATTTTCTAAAATCTTTAATGCACGTTGCAAGGTCTATCTTTTTGGTAGAAGTTTCATTTTTCTTATACAGTTCTTTAAAATTTGACTTATTTCACTACTGTGATATTATTTATTATGTGATTTTGGCAAATGTGGTACTTATCACAAAGTTTGGTTAAAGACAAAAGGAAGCAAAAAAATTTGCCGAAACCTGGGATCGAACCAGGGACCTTTAGATCTTCGGTCTAACGCTCTCCATCTGAGCTATTTCGGCTTATTATAAATTATTTTTCAAATACGTTCAGATGAAAATCTATATATATAAATATCTATATCTATATATATAAAAATATGTTGTCTGTCTGTTATGTCTGTTACACTTTGTCTGTTAATCGGCTTGCTTGAATAATCAAATATCTTTGAAAAGACACAGTATTAAAAGAGATTGAATTTCTTAAAGAGTAAAAAACTGGTAACTTCAAAAATCTATCTATCTATCTATATATATAAAAACTAGCTGTTGGGGTGGCGCTTCGCGCCCCCCCAAGCCCCCCCCCCCCCCGCGCGCGTAAGTCGTTACGCGCCATATTAGTTAAGCGCCATTGTAGCTGTTTCCCTGTGTCCCACCTGTGATAAATATATATTTTTAACTACGTAAAACATGCGAATATACAACATTCTTCCCTCCCTGTGTCTCAGTCGTCAATTATATATCCCGCCTGTGCCCCCGGCGTCCCCGTTGTTGTTTTGCTAATCAAACATTCCCTGTGTCTCCATCGTCATTTATATATCCCCCTGTGACAGACAGACATAACCCACAAACAACTTATTTTTATATATAGACTAGGTGATGGGGTGGCGCGAAGCGCCACCCCAACAGCTAGATGGTGGGGGCCCTTCGCCCCCCCCAAGCCCCCCCGCGCGCGTAAGTCGTTACGCGCCATATTAGTTACGCGCCATTGTAGTTGTGTCCCTATGTCCCACCTGTGAATATATATATATATATATATATATATATATATATATATATATATATATATATATAAGTTTTTTACCTTTTTTAGTTTTTTTCTTCTTTTGTATTAATGCTAAAGCCAAGGTTCAAACCTTGAGCCTCTCGGACCTAGAACCTGAAACATAACGCTTTACCAACTCAGCTACTTCGGCGTGAATACATTCGTTTTGAGCAGCTTCCTCGGGTGTTGCCATTGTAGGTTCTTCAGTCATTTTACAATTAGAAATTTCTCTTTCAACGGTCTTCTTACAATTAAAAATTTGTCTTTGAACGAAATTCTTAAATACCTGTGTCCTGGTCGTCATTTATATTGCCTGTGTCCCCGTCGTCATTTGTGTCCCGGTATCCCAGTCTGTAATTTCTCTTTGAGTGTCCCGGTCGTTATTTATATTCCCTCTGTCCCGGTCGTCATTTGTGTCCCGGTCTGTAATTTCTCTTTGAGTGTTTTTTCTTTTTAGTATTTTTTAGTTTTTTACATTTTTTCTTTTTTCAGTTTTCTTTTTCTTCTTTATTTTTCAGCTTCACTATGAAATACATATCGCCGAACCTTTGTTTTTTTAACTAAAATCTGGTAGGCATTGATGACCTTATCCAAGTCAAGATCACAAACCCAATAATCATTTCTATCATTTTCAGTTTTGATATGTTTTGACTCTCGCTGTCCAGGTGGATCTTCATCTAACTGCGCGGTTTTGCGTTCTTTAGCCTCAAGCCTGTTTCCTTGCTGTTCTTTTGATTCCTCGGCACGCTTTCTTTTCTGACTTTCTCTATCAGCAGCAAGTTTTTTGGCATAGACTCTTTGAGCATCTTCATCGGCTTTTGCCATTGTAAGTTCATCAGTCATTTTAAACTTAAACATTAATAGATTTCTACGTGAACATATATGTCTTAAATATCTTTAATGACGTCACCGTCATAGCAAAAATGACGACAACTAACTTCATGACGCCAGTCGACACAGAAACATGACGTCACCTGATCCACAGACAGACAACTTATTTTTATATATATAGATATATATAATTCTAAAATTGTCAGGTAATTTTCTATTTTGAAATAAAAACTAAAAATTATTGCTCAGACAACATAAATATTTTTGATATTTACATAATAGCTTTAGTGGTTCTGGACTGAAAACTAAATATGCTAATCAAATTGGGAATTTCAATCTTTTAGGTTGAAAAGGCAGATCCATTGGAATCATGAGAATGCGTGGAATAAGAAAAGCCTCACCCTCAAAAGGCCCTGTCAAGATTGTTGCCTCTATTACATTATAACAGACATAACACGTCATTTGTGTCCCGGTGTCCCGGTCTGTAGTTTCGTTAGTAGACAAACATGACGTCAGACGACAAACAACTTCATGACGACATACAGCTCAATCCTTATAATGACGTCAGTCGACAAACATGACGTCAGTCGACACACAAACATGACGTCAGTCGACAGACAGACAAACAACTTATTTTTATATATATATAGATTTGACAGACAGACATAAAGACATACATAAGACAGACAGACAGACAGACATAACCCAAAAACAACTTATCTTTATATATAGATTTTATATATATAGATAAGTTGTCTGTGGGTTATGTCTGTTACACTTTGTCTGTTAATCGGCTTGCTTGAATAATCAAATATCTTTGAAAAGACAACAGTATTAAAAGAGATTGAATTTCTTAAAGAGTAAAAAACTGGTAACTTCAAAAATCTATCTATCTATATATATAAAAATAAGTTGGCTGTCTGTTATGTCTGTTACACTTTGACTGTTAATCGGCTTGCTTGAATAATCAAATATCTTTGAAAAGACCACAGTATTAAAAGAGATTGAATTTCTTAGAGAGTAAAAAACTGGTAACTTCAAAAATCTATCTATCTATATATATATATAGAAATAAGTTGTCTGTCTGAAATATCTGTTATACTTTGTCTGTTAATCTATATATATAAAAATAAGTTGTCTGTCTGTTATGTCTGTTACACTTTTGCTGTTCATCGGCTTGCTTGAATAATCAAATATCTTTGAAAAGACAACAGTATTAAAAGAGATTGAATTTCTTAAAGAGTAAAAAACTGGTAACTTCAAAAAGCTATCGATCTATATATATAAAAATAAGTTGTCTGTCTGTTATGTCGTATACACTTTGTCTGTTAATCGGCCTGCTTGAATAATCAAATATCTTTGAAAAGACAACAGTATTAAAAGAGATTGAATTTCTTAAAGAGTAAAAAACTGGTAACTTCAAAAATCTATCTATCTATATCTATCTATATATATAAAATTAAGTTGTCTGTCTGTTATGTCTGTTACACTTTGTCTGTTAATCGGCTTGCTTGAATAATCAAATATCTTTGAAAAGACAACAGTATTAAAAGAGATTGAATTTCTTAAAGAGTAAAGAACTGGTAACTTCAAAAATCTATCTATCTATGTATATATATAAAAATAAGTTGTCTGTGGGTTATGTCTGTTACACTTTGTCTGTTAATCGGCTTGCTTGAATAATCAAATATCTTTGAAAAGACAAAAGTATTAAAAGAGATTGAATTTCTTAAAGAGTAAAAAACTGGTAACTTCAAAAATCTATGTATCTATATGTATAAAAATAAGTTGTCTGTCTGTTATGTCTGTTACACGTTGTCTGTTAATCGGCTTGCTTGAATAATCAAATATCTTTGAAAAAATAAAAAAGTTAAAAAACTAAAAAAAAGAAAAAAATTAAAGCATGTTTGTTTTTTTGTATGTTTGAGGGTTTGCACATGACATCTGAAAAATAAAGAAGTAAATGAAAACTAAAAAAGAAGAATAAGGTAAAAAACTAAAAAGAAAAAGCTAAGAGCTATAAAACTAAAAAAAAGAAAAAGCTAAAAAAGAAAACAAATCAGTAAAAGGAAGAAACTAAAAAAAAGAAAAACTAAAAAAGAAAAAAAACTAAGAAAAGACAGAACTAAAAAAACAAAAAAAATAACAAAAAAGAAACTATATCTATATATATATATATATATATAAATAAGTTGTATAAATGCATGTTTGTTTGTTTGTGGGTTTGCATCATTATAAGATGACACTACAGACCGGGACACCGGGACACGAATGATGATCGGGACACAGGGAATATAAATGACGACCGGGACACTAAAAGAGAAATTAGAGACCGGGACACCGGGACACAAATGACGACCGGGACAACGGGACAGAGGGAATATAAATGAAAACCGGGACAGTCAAAGAGAAATTACTGACTGGGATACCAGGACAAAAATGACGACCCGGACACAAATGACGCCCGGGACACAAATGACGACTGGGACACTGGGAATATAAATGACGACCAGGACACAGGGAAACAAATATAACGGGAACGCCGGGGGCAAAGGGGGATATATAAATGACGACGGGGACACAGGGAATGTTCGATTAGCAATCACCATCAACAAAGCTCAAGGGCAATCGTTATAAAAATGCGGTATAGATCTGAATACGGATTGTTTTCCCATGAACAATTATATGTTGCATGTTCAAGAGTCGGTAAACCTGACAATCTATTTATATGGACAGACAATGGGACAGCAAAGAATTTTTTATATTCGAAAGTTTTAAGTAGTTAGGAATATATATATATATAGGAATATATATATATATATATACTAGCTGTTGGGGTGGCGCTTCGCGCCACCCCAACACCTAGTTGGTGGGGCGCTTCGCGCCCCCCCGCGCGCGTAAGTCGTTACGCGCCATATTAGTTACGCGCCGTTGTAGCTGTGTCCCTGTGTCCCAGCTGTGAATAGAGATAGATATAAATATATATTTTTAACTACGTAAAACATGCGAATATATATATATATCTATCTATATATATAAAAATAAGTTGTCTGTCTGTGTGTCTGTCAGGTGACGTCATGTTTCTGTGTCGACTGACGTCATTAAGTTAGTTGTAGTCATTTTTGTTATGACGGTGACGTCATTAATGGTATTTAAGACATGCGTTCACGAAAAAATGTTTAATTGTAAAACTACTGAAGAACCTACAATGGCAACAGCCGAGGAAGCTGCTCAAAGAGTCTATGCCAAAAAACTTGCTGCTGATAGAGAAAGTAAGAAAAGAAAGCGTGCCGAGGAATCACAAGAACAGCAAGAAAACAGGCTTGCAGCTGATAGAGAAAGTAAGAAAAGAAAGCGTGCCGAGGAATCACAAGAACAGCAAGAAAACAGGCTTGCGGCTAAAGAACGCGAAACCGCGCAGTTAGATGAAAACCCACCTGGAAAGCGAGAGTCAAAACATATCAAAACTGAAAATGATAGCGATGATGATTGGGTTTGGGATTTTGACTTGGATAAGGTCATCAATGCCTACCAGATTTAAGTTAAAAAACAAAGGTTCGGCGATATGTACTTCATAGTGACGCTGAAAAATAAAGAGGAAAAAAACTGAAAAAATGTAAAAACTAAAAAAACTAAAAGAAAAAACACTCAAAGATAAATTACAGACCGGGAAACAAATGACGACCTACACAGAGGGAATATAAATGACGGCCGGGAACCTCAAAGAAAAATTACAGACTGGGACACCCTGACACAAATCACAACCGGGAATATAAATGACGACCGGGACGCAGGGACACAACTACAACGGGGACGCCGGGGGCACAGGCGGGATATATAATTGACGACTGAGACACAGAGATTGTTTGAATAAAAATTACAGACTGGGACACCGGGACACAAATGACGACCGGGACACTGGGACACAGGGAATATAAATGACGACCGGGACACTCAAAGAGAAATTACAAACTGGGACACCAGGACACAAATGACGACCGGGACACAGGGAATATAAATGCTATTTATATGCACAGACAATGGGACAGCGAAGAATGTTGTATATTCGCATGTTTTACGTAGTTAAAAATATATATTTATATCTATCTCTATTCACAGCTGGGACACAAGGACACAGCTACAATGGCGCGTAACTAATATGGCGCGTAACGACTTACGCGCGCGGGGGGGCGCGAAGCGCCCCACCAACTAGGTGTTGGGGTGGCGCGAAGCGCCACCCCAACAGCTAGTATATATATATATATATATATTCCTATATATATATATATTCCTAACTACTTAAAACTTTCAAATATAAAAAATTCTTTGCTGTCCCATTGTCTGTCCATATAAATAGATTGTCAGGTTTACCGACTCTTGAACATGCAACATATAATTGTTCATGAGAAAACAATTCGTATTCAGATCTATACCGCATTTTTATAACGATTGCCCTTGAGCTTTGTTGATGGTGATTGCTAATCGAACATTCCCTGTGTCCCCGTCGTCATTTATATATCCCCCTTTGCCCCCGGCGTTCCCGTTATATTTGTTTCCCTGTGTCCTGGTCGTCATTTATATTCCCAGTGTCCCAGTCGTCATTTGTGTCCCGGGCGTCATTTGTGTCCGGGTCGTCATTTTTGTCCTGGTATCCCAGTCAGTAATTTCTCTTTGACTGTCCCGGTTTTCATTTATATTCCCTCTGTCCCGTTGTCCCGGTCGTCATTTGTGCCCCGGTGTCCCGGTCTCTAATTTCTCTTTTAGTGTCCCGGTCGTCATTTATATTCCCTGTGTCCCGATCATCATTTGTGTCCCGGTGTCCCGGTCTGTAGTGTCATCTTATAATGATGCAAACCCACAAACAAACAAACATGCATTTATACAACTTATTTATATATATATATATATATAGATATAGTTTCTTTTTTGTTATTTTTTTTGTTTTTTTAGTTCTGTCTTTTCTTAGTTTTTTTTCTTTTTTAGTTTTTCTTTTTTTTAGTTTCTTCCTTTTACTGATTTGTTTTCTTTTTTAGCTTTTTCTTTTTTTTAGTTTCATAGCTCTTAGCTTTTTTCTTTTTAGTTTTTTACCTTTTTCTTCTTTTTTAGTTTTCATTTTCTTCTTTATTCGTCAGATGTCATGTGCATACCCTCAAACATACAAAAAAACAAACATGCTTTAATTTTTTTCTTTTTTTTAGTTTTTTAGCTTTTTTATTTTTTCAAAGATATTTGATTATTCAAGCAAGCCGATTAACAGACAAAGTGTAACAGACATAACAGACAGACAACTTATTTTTATACATATAGATACATAGATTTTTGAAGTTACCAGTTTTTTACTCTTTAAGAAATTCAATCTCTTTTAATAGTTTTGTCTTTTCAAAGATATTTGATTATTCAAGCAAGCCGATTAACAGACAAAGTGTAACAGACATAACCCACAGACAACTTATTTTTATATATATACATAGATAGATAGATTTTTGAAGTTACCAGTTTTTTACTCTTTAAGAAATTCAATCTCTTTTAATACTGTTGTCTTTTCAAAGATATTTGATTATTCAAGCAAGTGGATTAACAGACAAAGTGTAACAGACATAACAGACAGACAACTTAATTTTATATATATAGATAGATATAGATAGATAGATTTTTGAAGTTACCAGTTTTTTACTCTTTAAGAAATTCAATCTCTTTTAATAATGTTGTCTTTTCAAAGATATTTGATTATTCAAGCAGGCCGATTAACAGACAAAGTGTATACGACATAACAGACAGACAACTTATTTTTATATATATAGATCGATAGCTTTTTGAAGTTACCAGTTTTTTACTCTTTAAGAAATTCAATCTCTTTTAATACTGTTGTCTTTTCAAAGATATTTGATTATTCAAGCAAGCCGATGAACAGCCAAAGTGTAACAGACATAACAGACAGACAACTTATATTTATATATATAGATTAACAGACAAAGTATAACAGATATAACAGACAGACAACTTATTTCTATATATATATATATAGATAGATAGATTTTTGAAGTTACCAGTTTTTTACTCTCTAAGAAATTCAATCTCTTTTAATACTGTTATCTTTTCAAAGATATTTGATTATTCAAGCAAGCCGATTAACAGTCAAAGTGTAACAGACATAACAGACAGCCAACTTATTTTTATATATATAGATAGATAGATTTTTGAAGTTACCAGTTTTTTACTCTTTAAGAAATTCAATCTCTTTTAATACTGTTGTCTTTTCAAAGATATTTGATTATTCAAGCAAGCCGATTAACAGACAAAGTGTAACAGACATAACCCACAGACAACTTATCTATATATATAAAATCTATATATAAAGATAAGTTGTTTTTGGGTTATGTCTGTCTGTCTGTCTGTCTTATGTATGTCTGTATGTCAGTCTGTCAAATCTATATATATATAAAAATAAGTTGTTTGTCTGTCTGTCGACTGATGTCATGTTTGTGTGTCGACTGACGTCATGTTTGTCGACTGACGTCATTATAAGGATTGAGCTGTATGTCGTCATGAAGTTGTTTGTCGTCTGACGTCATGTTTGTCGACTAACGAAACTACAGACCGGGACACAAATGACGTGTTATGTCTGTTATAATGTAATAGAGGCAACAATCTTGACAGGGCCTTTTGAGGGTGAGGCTTTTCTTATTCCACGCATTCTCATGATTCCAATGGATCTGCCTTTTCAACCTAAAAGATTGAAATTCCCAATTGATTAGCATATTTAGTTTTCAGTCCAGAACCACTAAAGCTATTATGTAAATATCAAAAATATTTATGTTGTCTGAGCAATAATTTTTAGTTTTTATTTCAAAATAGAAAATTACCTGACAATTTTAGAATTATATATACCTATATATATAAAAATAAGTTGTGTGTCTGTGGATCAGGTGACGTCATGTTTCTGTGTCGACTGGCGTCATGAAGTTAGTTGTCGTCATTTTTGCTATGACGGTGACGTCATTAAAGATATTTAAGACATATATGTTCACGTAGAAATCTATTAATGTTTAAGTTTAAAATGACTGATGAACTTACAATGGCAAAAGCCGATGAAGATGCTCAAAGAGTCTATGCCAAAAAACTTGCTGCTGATAGAGAAAGTCAGAAAAGAAAGCGTGCCGAGGAATCAAAAGAACAGCAAGGAAACAGGCTTGAGGCTAAAGAACGCAAAACCGCGCAGTTAGATGAAGATCCACCTGGACAGCGAGAGTCAAAACATATCAAAACTGAAAATGATAGAAATGATAATTGGGTTTGTGATCTTGACTTGGATAAGGTCATCAATGCCTACCAGATTTTAGTTAAAAAAACAAAGGTTCGGCGATATGTATTTCATAGTGAAGCTGAAAAATAAAGAAGAAAAAGAAAACTGAAAAAAGAAAAAATGTAAAAAACTAAAAAATACTAAAAAGAAAAAACACTCAAAGAGAAATTACAGACCGGGACACAAATGACGACCGGGACAGAGGGAATATAAATAACGACCGGGACACTCAAAGAGAAATTACAGACTGGGATACCGGGACACAAATGACGACGGGGACACAGGCAATATAAATGACGACCAGGACACAGGTATTTAAGAATTTCGTTCAAAGACAAATTTTTAATTGTAAGAAGACCGTTGAAAGAGAAATTTCTAATTGTAAAATGACTGAAGAACCTACAATGGCAACACCCGAGGAAGCTGCTCAAAACGAATGTATTCACGCCGAAGTAGCTGAGTTGGTAAAGCGTTATGTTTCAGGTTCTAGGTCCGAGAGGCTCAAGGTTTGAACCTTGGCTTTAGCATTAATACAAAAGAAGAAAAAAACTAAAAAAGGTAAAAAACTAATATATATATATACATATATATATATATATATATATATATATATATATATATATATATATATATATATATATATATATATATATATCACAGGTGGGACATAGGGACACAACTACAATGGCGCGTAACTAATATGGCGCGTAACGACTTACGCGCGCGGGGGGGCTTGGGGGGGCGAAGGGCCCCCACCAACTAGCTGTTGGGGTGGCGATTCGCGCCACCCCAACACCTAGTCTATATATAAAAATAAGTTGTTTGTGGGTTATGTCTGTCTGTCACAGGGGGATATATAAATGACGATGGAGACACAGGGAATGTTTGATTAGCAATCACCATCAACAAAACTCAAGTGCAATCATTAGAATAATGAGGTATAGATCTGAATACGGATTGTTCAAGAGTCGGTGAACCTGTAGTGGGACACAGGGACACAACTACAATGGCACGTAACACGCTGCACGTTGCAGCTGATAGAGAAAGTAAGAAAAGAAAGCGTGCCGAGGAATCACAAGAACAGCAAGAAAACAGGCTTGCGGCTAAAGAACACAAAACCGCGCAGTTAGATGAAAATCCACCTGGAAAGCGAGAGTCAAAACATATCAAAACTGAAAATGATAGCGATGATGATTGGGTTTGGGATTTTGACTTGGATAAGGTCATCAATGCCTACCAGATTTAAGTTAAAAAACAAAGGTTCGGCGATATGTACTTCATAGTGACGCTGAAAAATAAAGAAGAAAAAAACTGAAAAAATATAAAAAACTAAAAAAAAACTAAATAGAAAAAACACTCAAAGATAAATTACAGACCGGGACACAAATGACGACCGACACAGAGGGAATATAAATGACGACCAGGAACCTCAAAGAAAAATTACAGACTGGGACACCCGGACACAAATCACGACCGGGAATATAAATGACGACCGGGACGCAGGGACACAACAACAACGGGGACGCCGGGGGCACAGGCGGGATATATAATTGACGACTGAGACACAGGGAGGGAAGAATGTTGTATATTCGCATGTTTTACGTAGTTAAAAATATATATTTATCACAGGTGGGACACAGGGAAACAGCTACAATGGCGCGTAACTAATATGGCGCGTAACGACTTACGCGCGCGGGGGGGGGGGGCTTGGGGGGGCGCGAAGCGCCACCCCAACAGCTAGTTTTTATATATATAGATAGATAGATAGATTTTTGAAGTTACCAGTTTTTTACTCTTTAAGAAATTCAATCTCTTTTAATACTGTGTCTTTTCAAAGATATTTGATTATTCAAGCAAGCCGATTAACAGACAAAGTGTAACAGACATAACAGACAGACAACTTATTTTTATATATATAGATATAGATGATTTTCATCTGAACGTATTTGAAAAATAATTTATAATAAGCCGAAATAGCTCAGATGGAGAGCGTTAGACCGAAGATCTAAAGGTCCCTGGTTCGATCCCAGGTTTCGGCAAATTTTTTTGCTTCCTTTTGTCTTTAACCAAACTTTGTGATAAGTACCACATTTGCCAAAATCACATAATAAATAATATCACAGTAGTGAAATAAGTCAAATTTTAAAGAACTGTATAAGAAAAATGAAACTTCTACCAAAAAGATAGACCTTGCAACGTGCATTAAAGATTTTAGAAAATAACTGCTAAGTCCCAGTGACATCAAATGCAAACCCCCTCAACAAAAAAAATACATACAACTTATTTTTATGTATATAGCAGATAGTGTAACAGACATACAACTTATGTAACAGACATACAACTTATTTTATATAGATTATTTTCATCAGAACGTATTTGAAAAACAGTTTTTAATAAGCCAAGATAGCTTAGATGGGAGAGCGTTAGACTGAAGATCTAAAGGCCCTGGCTCGATCCCGGGTTTCGGCAAATTTTTTTGCTTCCTTTTGTCTTTAACCAGACTTTGTGATAAGCACCACATTTGCTAAAATCACATAATAAATAATATCACAGTAGCGAAATAAGTCAAATTTTAAAGAACTGTATAAGAAAAATGAAACTTCTATCTGGAATATTAATAGGAAGCCGATTTCACTTCAAAGAAATAATTTATCAATAAACCAAAATGGTTTTCAACCGAAATTGACAATTGAAGTGAATTGGTTCAAAATCCATAGTGGCATTTGATCAAAGCTAGAAAATTTGATACACACAATTCTAAACAAACAATTTCTGATAAATGTTGTCATATTATTTTTGAGTTGGTTGAACCTGATCTTGCCAATTTAACGTGCATTAAAGATTTTAGAAAATAACTGCCAAGTCCCAGTGACGTCCTATGCAAACCCCCTCAACACAAAAATACATACAACTTATTTTTATGTATATAGAAGATAGTGTAACAGACATACAACTTATGTAACAGACATACAACTTATTTTTATATATAGATTATTTTCATCAGAAAGTATTTGAAAAAAAGTTTTTAATAGGCCGAAATAGCTTAAATGAGAGAGCGTTAGACTGAAGCTCTAAAGGCCCTGGTTCGTTCCCGGGTTTTGGCAATTTTTTTCGCTTCCTTTTCTCTTTAACAAGACTTTGTGATAAGCACCACATTTGCTAAAATCACATAATAAATAATATCACAGTTGCGAAATAAGTGACAGTTTAAAGAACTGTATAAGAACAATGAAACTTCCATCTGAAATATTAATAGGAAGCCGATTTCACTTCAAAGAAATAATTTATCAATAAACCAAAATTGTTTTCAACCGAAATTGACAATTGAAGTGAATTTGTTCAAAATTCCATAGTGGCATTTGATCAAAGCAAGAAAATTTGATACACACAATTCTAAACAAACTTTTTCTGATAAATGTTGTCGTAATATTTTTGAGTTGGTTGCACCTGATCTTGCCAATTTAAGGTGCATTAAAGATTTTAGAACATAACTGCTAAGTCCCAGTGACGTCATATGCAAATCCCCTCAACACAAAAATACATACAACTTATTTTTATTTATATAGAAGATAGTGTAACAGACATACAACTTATTTTTATATATAGATTATTTTCATCAGAACGTATTTGAAAAACAGTTTTTAATAGGCCGAAATAGCTTAGATGGGAGAGCGTTAGACTGAAGCTCTAAAGGCCCTGGTTCGATCCCGGGTTTCGGCAAATTTTTTCGCTTCCTTTTCTCTTTAATCAGACTTTGTGATAAGCACCACATTTGCTAAAATCACATAATAAATAATATCACAGTAGCAAAATAAGTCACATTTTAAAGAACTGTATAAGAACAATGAAACTTCCATCTGAAATATTAATAGGAAGCCGATTTCACTTCAAAGAAATAATTTATCAATAAACCAAAATTGTTTTCAACCGAAATTGACAATTGAAGTGAATTTGTTCAAAATTCCATAGTGGCATTTGATCAAAGCTATAAAATTTGATACACAAAATTCTAAACTAACAATTTCTGATAAATCTGATATAGATATATATATATATATATATATATATATATATATATATATATATATATATATATATATATATATATATATATATATATATATCTATATTCACAGGTGGGACATAGGGACAAAAAACAATGGCACGTAACAATTATGGCTCGTAACGACTTACGCGCGCGGGGGGGCTTGGGGGGGGGCGAAGCGCCCCCACCAACTAGGTGTTGGGGTGGCGCGAAGCGCCACCCCAACAGCTAGTAGATATATAAAAATAATTTGTCTGTCTGTGGATCTGTCAGGTGACGTCATGTTTCTGTGTCGATTGACGTCATGTTTTCGACTGACGAAATTACAGACCGGGACATCGGGACACAAATGACGACCGGGACACCGGCACATAGGCATAGGGAATATAAATGACGACCGGGACACAAGGAATGTTCGATTAGCAATCACCATCAACAAAGCACCGGGACACAAATGACGACCGGGACACAGGGAGTATAAATGACGACCAGGACATAAGTAAAAAAAAATTAAAAACTAAAAAAAGGTAAAAACTACAAAAAAACTAAAAAAAAAAAACTAAAAACTAATAAAAAACTAAAAAAGCTAAAAAGCTAACAGGTGGGACATAGGGACACAACTACAATGGCGCGTAACTAATATGGCGCGTAATGACTTACGCGCGCGGGGGGGCTTGGGGGGGGGGGGCGCGAAGCGCCCCCACCAACTAGTCTATATATAAAAATAAGTTTAATGTCTGTTACATAAGTTGTATGTCTGTTACACTATCTTCTATATACATAAAAATAAGTTGTATGTTTTTTTGTGTTGAGGGGGTTTGCATATGACGTCACTGGGACTTAGCAGTCAATTTCTAAAATCTTTAATGCACGTTAAATTGGCAAGATCAGGTTCAACCAACTCAAAAATAATATGACAACATTTATCAGAAATTGTTTGTTTAGAATTGTGTGTATCAAATTTTCTAGCTTTGATCAAATGCCACTATGGATTTTGAACCAATTCACTTCAATTGTCAATTTCGGTTGAAAACCATTTTGGTTTATTGATAAATTATTTCTTTGAAGTGAAATCGGCTTCCTGTTTTTCAAATACGTTCTGATGAAAATAACCTATATATAAAAATAAGTTGTATGTCTGTTACCTAAGTTGTATGTCTGTTACACTATCTTCTATATACATAAAAATAAGTTGTATGTATTTTTGTGTTGAGGGGGTTTGCATATGACGTCACTGGGACTTAGCAGTTATGTTCTAAAATCTTTAATGCACGTTAAATTGGCAAGATCAGGTTCAACCAACTCAAAAATAATAGGACAACATTTATCAGAAATTGTTTGTTTAGAATTGCGTGTATCAAATTTTCTAGCTTTGATCAAATGCCACTCTGGAATTTTGAACAAATTCACTTCAATTGTCAGTTTCGGTTGAAAACAATATTGGTTTATTGATCAATTATTTCTTTGAAGTGAAATCGGCTTCCTATTAATATTTCAGATGGAAGTTTCATTGATCTTATACAGTTCTTTAAAATGTGACTTATTTCGCTACTGTGATATTATTTATTATGTGATTTTAGCAAATGTGGTGCTTATCACAAAGTCTGGTTAAAGACAAAAGGAAGCGAAAAAATTTGCCGAAACCCGGGATCGAACCAGGGCCTTTAGAGCTTCAGTCTAACGCTCTCCCATCTAAGCTATTTCGGCCTATTAAAAATTGTTTTTCAAATACGTTCTGATGAAAATAATCTATATATAAAAATAAGTTGTATGTCTGTTACATAAGTTGTATGTCTGTTACACTATCTTCTATATACATAAAAATAAGTTGTATGTATTTTTGTGTTGAGGGGGTTTGCATATGACGTCACTGGGACTTAGCAGTTATGTTCTAAAATCTTTAATGCACGTTAAATTGGCAAGATCAGGTTCAACCAACTCAAAAATAATACGACAACATTTATCGGAAATTGTTTGTTTAGAATTGTGTGTATCAAATTTTCTTGCTTTGATCAAATGCCACTATGGAATTTTGAACAAATTCACTTCAATTGTCAATTTCGGTTGAAAACAATTTTGGTTTATTGATAAATTATTTCTTTGAAGTGAAATCGGCTTCCTATTAATATTTCAGATGGAAGTTTCATTGTTCTTATACAGTTCTTTAAACTGTCACTTATTTCGCAACTGTGATATTATTTATTATGTGATTTTAGCAAATGTGGTGCTTATCACAAAGTCTTGTTAAAGAGAAAAGGAAGCGAAAAAAATTGCCAAAACCCGGGAACGAACCAGGGCCTTTAGAGCTTCAGTCTAACGCTCTCTCATTTAAGCTATTTCGGCCTATTAAAAACTTTTTTTCAAATACTTTCTGATGAAAATAATCTATATATAAAAATAAGTTGTATGTCTGTTACATAAGTTGTATGTCTGTTACACTATCTTCTATATACATAAAAATAAGTTGTATGTATTTTTGTGTTGAGGGGGTTTGCATAGGACGTCACTGGGACTTAGCAGTTATTTTCTAAAATCTTTAATGCACGTTAAATTGGCAAGATCAGGTTCAACCAACTCAAAAATAATATGACAACATTTATCAGAAATTGTTTGTTTAGAATTGTGTGTATCAAATTTTCTAGCTTTGATCAAATGCCACTATGGATTTTGAACCAATTCACTTCAATTGTCAATTTCGGTTGAAAACCATTTTGGTTTATTGATAAATTATTTCTTTGAAGTGAAATCGGCTTCCTATTAATATTCCAGATAGAAGTTTCATTTTTCTTATACAGTTCTTTAAAATTTGACTTATTTCGCTACTGTGATATTATTTATTATGTGATTTTAGCAAATGTGGTGCTTATCACAAAGTCTGGTTAAAGACAAAAGGAAGCAAAAAAATTTGCCGAAACCCGGGATCGAGCCAGGGCCTTTAGATCTTCAGTCTAACGCTCTCCCATCTAAGCTATCTTGGCTTATTAAAAACTGTTTTTCAAATACGTTCTGATGAAAATAATCTATATAAAATAAGTTGTATGTCTGTTACATAAGTTGTATGTCTGTTACACTATCTGCTATATACATAAAAATAAGTTGTATGTATTTTTTTTGTTGAGGGGGTTTGCATTTGATGTCACTGGGACTTAGCAGTTATTTTCTAAAATCTTTAATGCACGTTGCAAGGTCTATCTTTTTGGTAGAAGTTTCATTTTTCTTATACAGTTCTTTAAAATTTGACTTATTTCACTACTGTGATATTATTTATTATGTGATTTTGGCAAATGTGGTACTTATCACAAAGTTTGGTTAAAGACAAAAGGAAGCAAAAAAATTTGCCGAAACCTGGGATCGAACCAGGGACCTTTAGATCTTCGGTCTAACGCTCTCCATCTGAGCTATTTCGGCTTATTATAAATTATTTTTCAAATACGTTCAGATGAAAATCTATATATATAAATATCTATATCTATATATATAAAAATAAGTTGTCTGTCTGTTATGTCTGTTACACTTTGTCTGTTAATCGGCTTGCTTGGATAATCAAATATCTTTGAAAAGACACAGTATTAAAAGAGATTGAATTTCTTAAAGAGTAAAAAACTGGTAACTTCAAAAATCTATCTATCTATCTATATATATAAAAACTAGCTGTTGGGGTGGCGCTTCGCGCCCCCCCAAGCCCCCCCCCGCGCGCGTAAGTTGTTACGCGCCATATTAGTTACGCGCCATTGTAGCTGTTTCCCTGTGTCCCACCTGTGATAAATATATATTTTTAACTACGTAAAACATGCGAATATACAACATTCTTCCCTCCCTGTGTCTCAGTCGTCAATTATATATCCCGCCTGTGCCCCCGGCGTCCCCGTCGTTGTTGTGTCCCTGCGTCCCGGTCGTCATTTATATTCCCGGTCGTGATTTGTGTCCGGGTGTCCCAGTCTGTAATTTTTCTTTGAGGTTCCTGGTCGTCATTTATATTCCCTCTGTGTCGGTCGTCATTTGTGTCCCGGTCTGTAATTTATCTTTGAGTGTTTTTTCTATTTAGTTTTTTTTTAGTTTTTATATTTTTTCAGTTTTTTTCTTCTTTATTTTTCAGCGTCACTATGAAGTACATATCGCCGAACCTTTGTTTTTTAACTTAAATCTGGTAGGCATTGATGACCTTATCCAAGTCAAAATCCCAAACCCAATCATCATCGCTATCATTTTCAGTTTTGATATGTTTTGACTCTCGCTTTCCAGGTGGATTTTCATCTAACTGCGCGGTTTTGCGTTCTTTAGCCGCAAGCCTGTTTTCTTGCTGTTCTTGTGATTCCTCGGCACGCTTTCTTTTCTTACTTTCTCTATCAGCTGCAACGTGCAGCGTGTTACGTGCCATTGTAGTTGTGTCCCTGTGTCCCACTACAGGTTCACCGACTCTTGAACAATCCGTATTCAGATCTATACCTCATTATTCTAATGATTGCAATTGAGTTTTGTTGATGGTGATTGCTAATCAAACATTCCCTGTGTCTCCATCGTCATTTATATATCCTCCTGTGACAGACAGACATAACCCACAAACAACTTATTTTTATATATAGACTAGGTGTTGGGGTGGCGCGAAGCGCCACCCCAACAGCTAGTTGGTGGGGGCCCTTCGCCCCCCCCCAAGCCCCCCCGCGCGCGTAAGTCGTTACGCGCCATATTAGTTACGCGCCATTGTAGTTGTGTCCCTATGTCCCACCTGTGAATATATATATATATATATATATATATATATATATATATATATATATATATATATATATATATATATATATATATATAGTTTTTTACCTTTTTTAGTTTTTTTCTTCTTTTGTATTAATGCTAAAGCCAAGGTTCAAACCTTGAGCCTCTCGGACCTAGAACCTGAAACATAACGCTTTACCAACTCAGCTACTTCGGCGTGAATACATTCGGTTTGAGCAGCTTCCTCGGGTGTTGCCATTGTAGGTTCTTCAGTCATTTTACAATTAGAAATTTCTCTTTCAACGGTCTTCTTACAATTAAAAATTTGTCTTTGAACGAAATTCTTAAATACCTGTGTCCTGGTCGTCATTTATATTGCCTGTGTCCCCGTCGTCATTTGTGTCCCGGTATCCCAGTCTGTAATTTCTCTTTGAGTGTCCCGGTCGTTATTTATATTCCCTCTGTCCCGGTCGTCATTTGTGTCCCGGTCTGTAATTTCTCTTTGAGTGTTTTTTCTTTTTAGTATTTTTTAGTTTTTTACATTTTTTCTTTTTTCAGTTTTCTTTTTCTTCTTTATTTTTCAGCTTCACTATGAAATACATATCGCCGAACCTTTGTTTTTTTAACTAAAATCTGTTAGGCATTGATGACCTTATCCAAGTCAAGATCACAAACCCAATCATCATTTCTATCATTTTCAGTTTTGATATGTTTTGACTCTCGCTGTCCAGGTGGATCTTCATCTAACTGCGCGGTTTTGCGTTCTTTAGCCTCAAGCCTGTTTCCTTGCTGTTCTTTTGATTCCTCGGCACGCTTTCTTTTCTGACTTTCTCTATCAGCAGCAAGTTTTTTGGCATAGACTCTTTGAGCATCTTCATCGGCTTTTGCCATTGTAAGTTCATCAGTCATTTTAAACTTAAACATTAATAGATTTCTACGTGAACATATATGTCTTAAATATCTTTAATGACGTCACCGTCATAGCAAAAATGACGACAACTAACTTCATGACGCCAGTCGACACAGAAACATGACGTCACCTGATCCACAGACAGACAACTTATTTTTATATATATAGATATATATAATTCTAAAATTGTCAGGTAATTTTCTATTTTGAAATAAAAACTAAAAATTATTGCTCAGACAACATAAATATTTTTGATATTTACATAATAGCTTTAGTGGTTCTGGACTGAAAACTAAATATGCTAATCAAATTGGGAATTTCAATCTTTTAGGTTGAAAAGGCAGATCCATTGGAATCATGAGAATGCGTGGAATAAGAAAAGCCTCACCCTCAAAAGGCCCTGTCAAGATTGTTGCCTCTATTACATTATAACAGACATAGAACGTCATTTGTGTCCCGGTGTCCCGGTCTGTAGTTTCGTTAGTCGACAAACATGACGTCAGACGACAAACAACTTCATGACGACATACAGCTCAATCCTTATAATGACGTCAGTCGACAAACATTACGTCAGTCGACACACAAACATGACGTCAGTCGACAGACAGACAAACAACTTATTTTTATATATATATAGATTTGACAGACAGACATACAGACATACATAAGACAGACAGACAGACAGACATAACCCAAAAACAACTTATCTTTATATATAGATTTTATATATATAGATAAGTTGTCTGTGGGTTATGTCTGTTACACTTTGTCTGTTAATCGGCTTGCTTGAATAATCAAATATCTTTGAAAAGACAACAGTATTAAAAGAGATTGAATTCCTTAAAGAGTAAAAAACTGGTAACTTCAAAAATCTATCTATCTATATATATAAAAATAAGTTGGCTGTCTGTTATGTCTGTTACACTTTGACTGTTAATCGGCTTGCTTGAATAATCAAATATCTTTGAAAAGACAACAGTATTAAAAGAGATTGAATTTCTTAGAGAGTAAAAAACTGGTAACTTCAAAAATCTATCTATCTATATATATATAGAAATAAGTTGTCTGTCTGTTATATCTGTTATACTTTGTCTGTTAATCTATATATATAAAAATAAGTTGTCTGTCTGTTATGTCTGTTACACTTTGGCTGTTCATCGGCTTGCTTGAATAATCAAATATCTTTGAAAAGACAACAGTATTAAAAGAGATTGAATTTCTTAAAGAGTAAAAAACTGGTAACTTCAAAAAGCTATCGATCTATATATATAAAAATAAGTTGTCTGTCTGTTATGTCGTATACACTTTGTCTGTTAATCGGCCTGCTTGAATAATCAAATATCTTTGAAAAGACACAGTATTAAAAGAGATTGAATTTCTTAAAGAGTAAAAAACTGGTAACTTCAAAAATCTATCTATCTATATCTATCTATATATATAAAATTAAGTTGTCTGTCTGTTATGTCTGTTACACTTTGTCTGTTAATCGGCTTGCTTGAATAATCAAATATCTTTGAAAAGACAACAGTATTAAAAGAGATTGAATTTCTTAAAGAGTAAAAAACTGGTAACTTCAAAAATCTATCTATCTATGTATATATATAAAAATAAGTTGTCTGTGGGTTATGTCTGTTACACTTTGTCTGTTAATCGGGTTGCTTGAATAATCAAATATCTTTGAAAAGACAAAAGTATTAAAAGAGATTGAATTTCTTAAAGAGTAAAAAACTGGTAATTTCAAAAATCTATGTATCTATATGTATAAAAATAAGTTGTCTGTCTGTTATGTCTGTTACACGTTGTCTGTTAATCGGCTTGCTTGAATAATCAAATATCTTTGAAAAAATAAAAAAGCTAAAAAACTAAAAAAAAGAAAAAAATTAAAGCATGTTTGTTTTTTTGTATGTTTGAGGGTATGCACATGACATCTGACAAATAAAGAAGAAAATGAAAACTAAAAAAGAAGAAAAAGGTAAAAAACTAAAAAGAAAAAAGCTAAGAGCTATGAAACTAAAAAAAAGAAAAAGCTAAAAAAGAAAACAAATCAGTAAAAGGAAGAAACTAAAAAAAAGAAAAACTAAAAAAGAAAAAAAACTAAGAAAAGACAGAACTAAAAAAACAAAAAAAATAACAAAAAAGAAACTATATCTATATATATATATATATAAATAAGTTGTATAAATGCATGTTTGTTTGTTTGTGGGTTTGCATCATTATAAGATGACACTACAGACCGGGACACCGGGACACGAATGATGATCGGGACACAGGGAATATAAATGACGACCGGGACACTAAAAGAGAAATTAGAGACCGGGACACCGGGACACAAATGACGACCGGGACAACGGGACAGAGGGAATATAAATGAAAACCGGGACAGTCAAAGAGAAATTACTGACTGGGATACCAGGACACAAATGACGACCCGGACACAAATGAGGCCCGGGACACAAATGACGACCGGGACACTGGGAATATAAATGACGACCAGGACACAGGGAAACAAATATAACGGGAACGCCGGGGGCAAAGGGGGATATATAAATGACGACGGGGACACAGGGAATGTTCGATTAGCAATCACCATCAACAAAGCTCAAGGGCAATCGTTATAAAAATGCGGTATAGATCTGAATACGGATTGTTTTCCCATGAACAATTATATGTTGCATGTTCAAGAGTCGGTAAACCTGACAATCTATTTATATGGACAGACAATGGGACAGCAAAGAATGTTTTATATTCGAAAGTTTTAAGTAGTTAGGAATATATATATATATATATAGGCATATATATATATATATATATATACTAGCTGTTGGGGTGGCGCTTCGCGCCCCCCCCGCGCGCGTAAGTCGTTACGCGCCATATTAGTTACGCGCCATTGTAGCTGTGTCCCTGTGTCCCAGCTGTGAATAGAGATAGATATAAATATATATTTTTAACTACGTAAAACATGCGAATATACAACATTCTTCGCTGTCCCATTGTCTGTGCATATAAATAGCATTTATATTCCCTGTGTCCCGGTCGTCATTTGTGTCCTGGTGTCCCAGTTTGTAATTTCTCTTTGAGTGTCCCGGTCGTCATTTATATTCCCTGTGTCCCAGTGTCCCGGTCGTCATTTGTGTCCCGGTGTCCCAGTCTGTAATTTTTATTCAAACAATCTCTGTGTCTCAGTCGTCAATTATATATCCCGCCTGTGCCCCCGGCGTCCCCGTTGTAGTTGTGTCCCTGCGTCCCGGTCGTCATTTATATTCCCGGTCGTGATTTGTGTCAGGGTGTCCCAGTCTGTAATTTTTCTTTGAGGTTCCCGGTCGTCATTTATATTCCCTCTGTGTAGGTCGTCATTTGTTTCCCGGTCTGTAATTTATCTTCGAGTGTTTTTTCTTTTAGTTTTTTTAGTTTTTACATTTTTTCAGTTTTTTTCCTCTTTATTTTTCAGCGTCACTATGAAGTACATATCGCCGAACCTTTGTTTTTTAACTTAAATCTGGTAGGCATTGATGACCTTATCCAAGTCAAAATCCCAAACCCAATCATCATCGCTATCATTTTCAGTTTTGATATGTTTTGACTCTCGCTTTCCAGGTGGGTTTTCATCTAACTGCGCGGTTTCGCGTTCTTTAGCCGCAAGCCTGTTTTCTTGCTGTTCTTGTGATTCCTCGGCACGCTTTCTTTTCTTACTTTCTCTATCAGCTGCAAGCCTGTTTTCTTGCTGTTCTTGTGATTCCTCGGCACGCTTTCTTTTCTTACTTTCTCTATCAGCAGCAAGTTTTTTGGCATAGACTCTTTGAGCAGCTTCCTCGGCTGTTGCCATTGTAGGTTCTTCAGTAGTTTTACAGTTAAACATTTTTTCGTGAACGCATGTCTTAAATACCATTAATGACGTCACCGTCATAACAAAAATGACTACAACTAACTTAATGACGTCAGTCGACACAGAAACATGACGTCACCTGACAGACACATAGACAGACAATTTATTTTTATATATATATATATATATATATATATATATATATATATATATATATATATATATATATATATATATATATATATATATATATACATATATATATATACTACTAACTGTTGGGGTGGCGCTTCGCGCCACCCCAACACCTAGTTAGTGAGGCGCATCGCAACCTCCAACCCCCACCCCCCCCGCGCGTAAGTCGTTACGCGCCATATTAGTTACGCGCCATTGTAGTTGTGTCCCTATGTCCCACCTGTGAATATATATATATATATATATATATATATATATATATATATATATATATATATATATATATATATATATATATATATATATATATATATATATATATATATATATATATATATATATATATATGATATTCTTAAATACCTGTGTCCTAGTCGTCATTTATATTGCCTGTGTCCCGGTCGTCATTTGTGTCCCGGTATCCCAGTCTGTAATTTCTCCTTGAGTGTCCCGGTCGTTATTTATATTCCCTCTGTCCCGGTCGTCATTTGTGTGCCGGTCTGTAATTTCTCTTTGAGTGTTTTTTCTTTTTAGTATTTTTTAGTTTTTTACATTTTTTCTTTTTTCAGTTTTCTTTTTCTTCTTTATTTTTCAGCTTCACTATGAAATACATATCGCCGAACCTTTGTTTTTTTAACTAAAATCTGGTAGGCATTGATGACCTTATCCAAGTCAAGATCACAAACCCAATCATCATCGCTATCATTTTCAGTTTTGATATGTTTTGACTCTCGCTGTCCAGGTGGATCTTCATCTAACTGCGCGGTTTTGCGTTCTTTAGCCTCAAGCCTGTTTCCTTGCTGTTCTTTTGATTCCTCGGCACGCTTTCTTTTCTGACTTTCTCTATCAGCAGCAAGTTTTTTGTATAGACTCTTTGAGCATCTTCATCGGCTTTTGCCATTGTAAGTTCATCAGTCATTTTAAACTTAAACATTAATAGATTTCTACGTGAACATATATGTCTTAAATATCTTTAATGACGTCACCGTCATAGCAAAAATGACGACAACTAACTTCATGACGCCAGTCGACACAGAAACATCTGATGTGGATCAGAAACCTGATCCACAGACAGAGAACTTATTTTTATATATATAGATAGATATAATTCTAAAATTGTCAGGTAATTTTCTATTTTGAAATAAAAACTAAAAATTATTGCTCAGACAACATAAATATTTTTGATATTTACATAATAGCTTTAGTGGTTCTGGACTGAAAACTATATATGCTAATCAAATTGGGAATTGCAATCTTTTAGGTTGAAAAGGCAGATCCATTGGAATCATGAGAATGCGTGGAATAAGAAAAGCCTCACCCTCAAAAGGCCCTGTCAAGATTGTTGCCTCTATTACGTTATAACAGACATAACACGTCATTTGTGTCCCGGTCTGTAGTTTCGTTAGTCGACAAACATGACGTCAGACGACAAACAACTTCATGACGACATACAGTTCAATCCTTATAATGACGTCAGTCGACAAACATGACGTCAGTCGACACACAAACATGACGTCAGTCGACAGACAGACAAACAACTTATTTTTATATATATAGATAGATATATGCTTTTTTCTTTTTAGTTTTTTTTGTAGTTTTTACCTTTTGTAGCTTGCTTATTTTTGTTTTATTTTTTTTAGTTTTCTTTTTCTCCTTTATTTTTCACTTTTTTTCCTTTTTTTTAATTTTTTTCTATTTCAGTTTTTAGTTTTTTTTATTAGTTTTTAGCTTTTCTTTCTTTTTAGTTTTTTTCTGTAGTTTTTACAATTTTTTTGTTTTTTTTTAGTTTTTAGTTTTGTAGTTTTACATTTTTTAGGTTTTTTTTTCTTTTTTAGTTTTTTACTTTTAATTAGTTTTTTTAGCTCTTTTATTTTTTTTTAGTTTATTTTCTTTTTAGTTTTTTTTTGTAGTTTTTACCTTTTTTAGTTTTTTTTTTCTTCTTTTGTATTCAGATTCGAACCTGGAACCTCTCGAACCTAGAACCTGGAACATACCGCGTTACCAACTCAGCTACATCGGCTTGAATACTTTTGTTTCTGAATTGGTACATGATGAAATAATTCAGACGTCATATGCGGACAGACAGACAGACAGACATAACACACAAACAACTTATTTTTATACTAGCTGTTGGGGTGGCGCTTCGTGCCACCCCAACTCATAGTTGGTGGGGGCGCTTCGCGCAACAACCCCCCAAGCCCCCCCGCGCGCGTAAGTCGTTACGCGCCATATTAGTTACGCGCCATTGTAGTTGTGTCCCTATGTACCACCTGTGAATATATATATATATATATATATATATATATATATATATATATATATATATATATATATATATATATATGTTTTTAACTACGTAAAACTTGCGAATATACAACATTCTTTGCTGTCCCATCGTCTGTGCATATAAATAGATTGTCAGGTTTACCGACTCTTGAACATGCAACGCATAATGGTCCATGGGAAAACAATCTGTATTCAGATCTATACCTCATGATTCTATTGATTGCCCTTGAGCTTTGTTGATGGTGATTGCTAATCGACCATTTCCTTTGTTGCCGTCGTCATTTATATATCCCCCTGTGCCCCCCGTCGTCCCCGTTGTAGTTGTGTCCCTGTGTCCGGGTCGTCATTTATATTCCCTGTGTCCCCGTCGTCATTTGTGTCCCAGTCTGTGATTTCTATTTGAGTGTCCCGGGCGTCATTTATATTCGTCAGGATATTGTTGGGCATCGTAGCATCGATGAGTTTAAGCAATTCTTGTCAACTGATTGTTTCGCCTATAAAGAATATTATCTCGAGGTAAGAACTGATCACCGACCACAACGATTGCCACTTTGTTGATAGTTGCGTATCAGGAGGCATCAATTCGATACGTCAGACGACAAACAACTTCATGACGACATACAGCTCAATCCTTATAATGACGTCAGTCGACAAACATGACGTCAGTCGACAGACAGACAAACAACTTATATATATATATATATATATATATATATATATATATATATATATATATATATATATATATATCTATATTCCTATATTCACAGGTGGGACACAGGGACACAACTATAATGGCGCATAACTTATATGGCGCGTAACAACTTACCCGCGCGGGAAGGCTTTGGGGGGGCGCGAAGCGCCCTCACCAACTAGATGTTGGGTCGGCGAGAAGCGCCATCCCAACAAATAGTTAATTATAAAAACGAGTCATCCAATCGTGGCTTAATTTCGAAGTTTTACTGCCTTGAGCCTTTTTTTAGAAGAGTTCAGTATTATTTTCGTGAGTAGGAAGGGGGTTGGTATATTTAGCTATGGAAAGCTGTTTTTTACTGATTACTTTCCTTAGATAATCAAAATTAAGCATTTTTAGTGTTCACAGTACCAGAGTGTCTAGTGGTTAAATTAAGGTTTGGTTTTCGCGAAGTCAAATTTCATGTTTTGCACGAGGTTGTGAATCACTTCGCAATATTTTAAAGAAACCAACAAAAATATGTCCGGTGTGGATATCATGCCCCAGGAGAATTTTATGGTAAAATTCTAGTTAATTGACTTCTTGCTAACTCAGAAAGGGTTTATGTTAGGAAAATGAAACTTTCAGGATGAATCTACAGATTAAAGTATGTCTGGGGAAGGTATTTTGAAGCAACTACCTCCACTCTTCCTCCTTCTTGAGGGCCCTCACCTTTGATGACCATAAAAAAATATGTGTGTTATAAAAGTAAAACGTTGCAAAATAGATCTTTTGTTTAATTGAAGTACAACAAATTTTAAAATACCTTCCCGGGACATACTTTAGACTGTAGACCCATCCCAAAAAGTTTCATTTTAATAACCTAAACCCTTTTTGAGATACCAAGAAGTCAATTAACTAGAATTTTACTGAATTGAATTCTATGAATGCAACGCTAGATAGTTTTTAAGGGTAACATTGAACTCTAACCCTTAGTAATCCGGGCTATAGCAGTAGCTAATAATAAGGGTTGCAGCGGTAGCTAGTAATCTAGTAACAGACGATTAAATGCAATAATAAGAAACTTTAGTAACCCTTAACACCTAAAAATAGAATCTGATCAAAACAAGGATTACGCTATTTGAACAGCCTTGTCCGAAACACCTGTATAGGAAGTGTCCCTTGGCTTGAAGAACAAGGGAAATATATTGGCTTGAAAATCAAGAAAAGTGGCTGCAACCCAAATATTTTGATATAAGGTATTTTTTATTTTTTATAATAAAGAACCAACTCTAGCCCATAGTAACTTAAATATTTTATATAAAATTTATATTATTATGATCGATACAGCTCATTATAAACGGGGATTACTAATTTTTCACTAGTATCATGGCTTTATATAAAGAATGAAATTTAAGCAATATTAGCTAAACAATCTATTGACAAGATAACGTGAAACAAACATATCTCGAAAGTTGCTTCTCTAAGGAATGTTATATAAGGGCGTCAATCTAGTTAATTATGAATGGGGATTATGCAAGTTGCATCGGTTGTTTAAAGAGGGATAATTGTGGGTCCTTATGGGGCCCTCTTATGCATCACGCCTTTGACACTTGTAAAAATAAGCATTAATAATCTGACAGTTGGAACAAAAGGACTTCATGATGGTCAAGATCATAAGTTAAAAATATAATTATTTCTGCTTGATATTTTATCCCGAAGTCATATTAGCGGTTTTTATTATCTTAACGATAATGTAAGACAACCTAAACTAGAATAGAATTAAGATGTCCAAGCATACAGTTTGATATTTCCCTTAGTGATGATTCCCCTGATATTTCTCTGTGGAGAACAGAGGAATAACAGGCAAAGAGATTTATTCTTGTAAAGGACATGCTAGTGGCTCATCTTACTTATACTTGTACTTCTGGTGGGAATCAGGCGTTTCCACCTCCTCCGGCATTGATGATCCTAGAGACCTTCTTGGACCACGTTGTTTGATCTTGTGCCAGCTGCTCTGCAAATGTGAACCACTGTGTTGACCATCTGTGACCGAATTTTAAGAAACCCCGATTGGTTCAAGGTCCAACTTGTCCAGGTCCCACCAGTTGTTCCTCTGTCCTCCTTGGCGTTTTTTCAGTAGCTAACAGGTTCAACTAGAAGTTTTTGGCGAGCCAGGTATACTGGCGGTTTCCGTAATGTGTGGCCCAGCCATTTCAAACAGCGTTCTTTAATAATGAGCACAAAATCTCTCTGAATATTACAAATTCAATGTATATTCGCGTTGGAGATACGGTCACGTAGCTGTGCTCTGAGAATTCTTCGCAGGCAAGTATGCTCAAACATCTTGAGTTTATTCTTATGCTGTAGTTCTACCAAATATGTTTCGCACCCGTAAAGGAGAACGGTGTGGACTAGTGCCATGTAAATTCTACCTTTGGCTCGGACACTGATTTCGCGGCGATTCCATAAGGGATTCCGAAGGGAGGCAAAACTGTCTTCGCTTTCTGTATTCTCTGTTGGATATCGGCGTCAGAAGACCCGTCAGAACAAATCTGGGAGCCTTAGTATGTGAGATGGTTGACTTTTTCTAGCTGAACTTGTTTGACAGTCAGTGGGAATGGTCCTGTGTCGTGGTTAATAGCCATTAATTTCTTTTTTTTCTGTGCTGACTTTCAAGGTGATCAGGTCTGCCCAGGCCACAACGCTGTCAAGCATAATTTGGGCTTCTACAAGGTCTGACAGGAGACCAGCATCATCCGCATAATAAAGGTCAGTCAGTGACAGATTATGTCCAATATTCGCTCCTGGATAAGACGATGAAAGTCATTTCCCCAATTCGATCATCCGGGGGAGCGGGAAGACGGTTAATTCGGAAAAAAAGACGGGATGAAACTTAGTGAGAAAATGAGCACAAATCCTAGATACGAGATTGACATAACTGGAACGGGTCTGCTCTCTTTGGAGAAGTTGGGGGGAGGGTTAATTTTTAAAAATGATAACCAGACAAGATTAAATTAAAAATAGTCATTTATCCGATTCAACCATCTGTGGGGGGAGTGGAGGGACGGTTAATTCGAAAAAATGAGGTATTTTTAAGTTACGAAGGAGTGATAGAATCTTAATAAAATCTCATATTTAGAAGGATCTTGCAACTCACATCTTTTATTTTAGATCTGGCTGAATCCAGTTTCATTGGGAGGAGTTGTGGGGGGGGGGACCGGAAATCTTGGAAATCACTTAGAGTGGAAAGGTCACGATGAAACTTGGTGGGAAGAATAAGCATAAATCCAAGATACGTGACTGACATAACTGGACCGGATCCGCACTCTTTGGGAGAGTTGGGGGGGGGGGTAATTCTGAAAAATTAGAAAAATGAGGTATTTGTAATTTATGAACTGGTGATCAGATCTTAATGAAACTTGATATTTAGAAGGATCTTGTGCTTCAGCACTCTTATTACGAATCCCAACCAGATCCGGTGACAGTAGGCGGAGTTGGAGGGGGAAACCGACAATCTTGGAAAATGATTAGAGTGAAGAGATCGGGATGAAACTTGGTGGGTAGAATAAGCAAATATCGTAGATACGTGATTGACGTAACCGGACTGGATCCACTCTCTTTGGGGGAGTTAGGGGGGTCTAGTGCTTTGGCGAGTTCGGTGCTTCTGGACGTGCTAGGACAATAAAGATTGGCAGGCGTGTCAGGGACCTGCACAAACTGACTTGATAAAGTCGTTTTCCCCGATTTGACCATCTGGGGGGCTGAAGGGAGAGGAAAAATTAAAAAAATGAGGTATGTTTAACTTACCAGTGGGTGATCAAATCTTAATGAAATTTGATATTTAGAAGGACCTGTTGTCTTAGAGCTCTTATTTTAAATCCCGACCGGCATTAATTCTCTGATTCTCCTTTTCAATCAATCCATTGATTCTTAGAATTTCGCTAGAGCTCACACCATATGAGCTCTTGGCTCTTCCGACCTCGTCATAAGTGCCATATGAGCTTTTAGCTCTTGTTTTTTTTTTCAGGAAGAAAAACTTGCCCGAACAAGAAAGTTTACCAGAACAAGAAAAATTTCCAGTGTCTCCGAATTGTTCCAGGCTTTCCGAAACTGCGAATCCGGCTTTAACTATTTTAGATGATTCTACGGTTAGTAAAAATGCGGTATCTGGTAGCTCTTGCGATTTTGGTTCGCCAGGAGAACACTTTGGAATCGATTTGTCTGGAATTCCAGATTTAAATTGTATAGTCAACTTGCGTCATCTGCTTAGTGAGTTTATAAAAGCAATAAAACATCAGTTCAATTGCAAGGACGGGAAATCAAAGCTTCGCGTGAAAGAAATTAAAAACACTGGACTCCAAACAAAGCTCGTCATTATCTGCCATTACTGTGGCTGGAAAAAGCGAGTAGAAAGTGAGCCGGAAGCCCCCCTCACTACTGTAAAAGAATACCTAACAAATTTCAGTGAACAGATATTAGGTAACAAAAAAGAGAAGATCAGCAATTTACGAGGTAACGTGAACGTGAAAGCTGTATGGGGTATCATGGGGACCGGAGGAGGCTACGCATCTTTGAACGAATTATTAAGTGTATTGGGAATAAAAAACATGAATCCGAAAACGTTTATGAATTTAGAACGCTTAGTTGGTAACGCATAGATGGATGCACTATCAGATGTCTTAGAAGAAAATGGTCGTGAATCCCTGAAATTAGCCATTCATGAGGACAGGTTTATCAACAATTTTTTCTGGACTAAGGTCATCTGTGATGGTGGCTGGAATAAACGCAGCAAAGGACACGATTATACTGCAAAAGGTTGTGTTGGGGTAATCATTGATGCCTTTACGAAAAAATTATTATATGTAGGAATAAGAAATAAATATTGTTACCTCTGCTTCAGCTCAAAGAAGGCAAACCAGAAAGTGAAAGATCATGTTTGCTTTATGAACTACAATGGTCCCTCAAAGAGCATGGAAACCGACATTCTTGTTGACATTTTTCGCCAAAGTGAAGCCATGCATAACCTTCAGTATTTACAATACATCGGAGACGGTGATTCTAGTGTTTTTTACAAGCTAAGACAAAGTGTTTCACACGGATCATATATCCAAAAAGAAGAATGTGCCAATCACGTGACCAAGAACTATACAAAATACCTCCATAACGTTGTGAAGACAAAAAAAGGGATGCACAGCAAATTTCTTTCAAATGACATAATTCTAAAGCTAACCAAAAATCTACGAGGTGCAATAAAAAAGAACTCGGCTGATGGTGGGTGTGCCGAAAATCTAAGACAACTCTTACGAAGAGGCCCAGAGCATGTGTTTGGTAATCATAAACAGTGTGATTCTGGCTGTGCCAAAAAGAATGGGGTCTTAGAAACTGTGGAGAACCGCTATAATAACCTTCCGAAAACTATTTTGGAGGATGTAAAAGCTGGCGTGGAAAATATTTGTAAAAAAGTGGACTTATTAAGAAACGATACAACGACCAATCTTGCCGAGAATTATATGTCTGTTGCAGTGAAAATCGTCGGCGGAAAACAAATAAGCCGCTTGAAACGTTGGTCATACCATGCTAGGATAAGTGTAGCAAGCCTATCCTACTCCTTGGGCCCAAAATGGCAATCTTCTACATGGATAAAACATTTGACTACAGTCCTTGCAAAATAACAAAAGAATACACGGTGAAAACTTCTAATCTTCGGAAACGGACAAAAACAAATCAGAAAAGATATTACGCAACCATGGGTGGGAGATATCTGGCCAAAAAGAAAGAGAATCAGAGTTTACCTAAAGGCGATCAAAATTACGGACCAAATTGCAACAAGCCTGATATGAATCCAGAGGAATTTGAAATCGCAAAGGCTGATTATGTTGCAAAAAATATGAATCTGGATGGACCCAAACTGCAGGAGATCTACGTAAACACAAAGGGGCAAAATGATAACTGGATATTTGAGAGGAGCAAAAGGATTACTGCCACTTATTTTCATAGAATAGCTTCTCTCAAAAAAAATACTCCAACCGCACCCATAGTCAAGAATATCCAAATTAATTCTAATTTCAAATCTATTCCAATGCTTAGGGGAATTCAACTGGAGGCTATTGCACTGACGGCGTACGAGCAGAGAGAGGGAATATCATTAATAAAAGGAGATCAAATGGGACTACTCATTCATCCAAATATCCAGTTTCTTGGAGCTTCTCTTGATGGTCGCTTAGAAAACGGCACACCAATTGAAGTGAAGACTGTCCATAATATTCCCAGAGGAATGACCATAAGGAAAGTGGCATCCCAAAAAGGATTGGTAAAGAAATTTTTCCTATGGTCACACAATTCAAAATTGGAGTTAAAAAAAAATCACAAATACTATGCTCAAATTCAAGGTCAGCTAGAAATCACCAATCAAGAAGAATGTCAGTTGGTGGTATATCAGCATGAGCATGATGTGGAAATTTTAACTATTCCGAGATCAAAAGAGTATTTTTATTCCATATCACCAAAGCTTCAGGAGTTTTGGAGCGATTGTTTACTTCCGGAGATATTAGACTCGCGATTGATTAGGAACATGCCACTTAGAGAGCCTGCCTTAGTCCGGGCTGCAGCAAATCGCGGAATGAAACGGACTTTCGAGCCAGAAGACAGTGGATGTGAGAAAATTATTTGGTCCGACACTGAAAGTGAATATTGAAAGTGGATTTTCCATTGACATGTGAAGAGCATTGACATGCGAATAGTATAGAGATTGTTTAGGGGTCATAATGTAATAGTAGCAGTATTGTTAACCTTAACCTATTAGGGTTGTTTGAATAGTAGACTATTATAGGTTAACTATTAGTGTTGGTGAATAGCATATAAATATTAGTAAGTAAATTCTATTTGAGAAATTTCAGCATTCTGTCGAAGTCCAAACCATGTTGATAAATAAACTCTAATTACGTTGAGATTTAGTTACTACTTTAGGCACTTCCAGGTAAGCTAGGACAGTTAAATTTGGCAGGCGTATCAGGGAGCGGACCAGATTAAATTGGAAATAGTCATTTTCCCGATCTGACCATCTGGGGGGGGGGAGGCGGTTAATTCGGAAAAATAATATTTTTTTGGGGGCCGGTAATATTTCAGAAAAATTTCGGTTAATAGAAAAATGAAATATTGTTAACTTACGAACGGGTGACGGGATCTTAACAAAATTTGATGTTTGGAAAAATGTTGCGTCTCAGAGCTCTTATTTCAAATCCCAACTGGATCCGGTGACATTGGGGGAATTGAGGGGGGAACCTAAAATCTTGGAAAACGCTTAGAGTCGAAGGATCAGGATGAAACCTGATGGGAAAAGTAAGCACAAGTCCTAGATACGCGATTGACATAACCAGAACGGATCCGCTCTCTTTGGGGGAGTTGGGGGGGGGGGTTAATTCTGAAAAAATAGAAAAAATGAGGCATTTTTAACTTAGGAAAGAGTCATCAGACACCAATCAAACTTGATGTTTGGAAGGAAATCGTGTCTCATAGCTCTTCTTTTAAATTCCGACCGGATCCGGTGACATTGGGGGAAGACGGGAGGGGGAACCTAAAATCATGGAAAACGCTTAGAATCGAGGGATCGGGATGAAACCTGGTGGTAAAAATAATCGTAAGTACTAGATATGAGATTGACATAACTGGAACGGATCTGCTCTCTTCGGGGGAGTTGGGAGGAGGATGGTTAATTCTGAAAAATAAAAAAAATAAGGTATTTTCAACTGACGAAGGAGAGATCGGATCTTATAGAAATTTGTTATTTGGAAGGATATCACGTCTCAGAGCTTTTATTTTAAATCCCGACCGGATCCGGTGAAGAGGAAGTTGGGGGAGAGACCTAAAATCTTGGAAAATGCTTTGAGTACAGGGGTCGGGATGAAACTTGGTGGTAAAACTAAGTACAAGTCCTAGAAATGGGATTGACATAACCGGAACAGATCTGCTCTCTTTGGGGGTGTTGGGGAGGGAGGGTTAATTCTAAAAAATAGAAAAAATTAGGTATTTTAACTTATGAAAGTGATCGTACCTTTATGAAATTTCATATTTAGAAGGACCTCGAAACTCAGATCTCTCATTTTAAATCCCTACCTGATTCAGTGTCATTAGGGGGGGGGCGGCATTACTGGTACAGATCTGTTCTCTTTGAGGGAGCTAGAAGTTGTTAATTTGGAAAAATATGAAAAATTGAGGTGTTTTTAACTTAAGAATGGGTGACCAGACCTTAATAAAATTTTATAATTAGCAGAAACTCAGGTCTCAGAGCTCTTCTTTCAAATACCGACCAGATCTTTTGACATTGGGGGGTGATTAGAGGGGGAAACTGGAAATCTTGGAAAACGCTTACGCTTGGAAAACGCTTAGATACGTAATTGACGTAACCGGACTGGATCCATTTTCTTTGGGGGAGTTAGGTGGTGTGGTTCATTGCTTTGGTGAGTTTAGTGCTTCTGGACGTGCTAGGACGATAAAAATTGGTAGGCATGTCAGGGAGCTACACTAATTGACTTCTTACAGTTGTTTTCCCCGATTCGACCGTCTGGAGGGCTGAAGGAAGAGGAAAAATTTGAAAAATTGAGGTATTTTTAACTTACGAGTGGGCGATCGGATCTTAATGAATTCTGATATTTAGAAGTACCATGTATCTCAAAGCTCTTATTTTAAATCCCGACCAGCACTAAGCCTCTGATTTTCCCTTTAAAGTAATCTATTGATTCTTAGAATTTTGCTAGAGCTCATATCATATGAGCTCTTGGCTCTTCTTGACCTTGTCACAAGTGCCATATGAGCTCTTAGCTCTTGTTTTTGATGAATAGTATATAAATATAAGTAGTTTCAAAAATTTATTAAATAGCCCTAAGGGGTTTCCTTCCTCCTTTACCTGTATTTATGACCCCAGGGCAAGGGTGCCTAATGTTTATTATGTACCTTTAGGAACATATCACTTTAAATGACATTAATTTAATAAGTATATGCATTACTCCGTAAAGCAAAGTATATGATTACCCCGGTTCCAAACCGGGGTAATCAGTCATGTATGAACGAGCCTATAAATCATCAACTATATGAGATGATGGAGAAAAACCAAAATATTCTAAGATACGGCACTATTATGAATAAAATGAGATCCCATGGAACTAAAATGGACGAATATCCTACAACTTTAGATTTTAAAAATAATGTTCGTATATTTTATAGGCCTACAATCGGCGTTTCTTTACTTTTAAGAGCCAATAATGTCTAAATAATGTGTTTTAAAGAATAACGTTCTTTTTAAAATAATATTCATACATTTTATAGGCCTACAATCGATGTTTCTTTACTTTTAAAGGCCAATAATGTTTAAAATAATTTGTTTTTAAGAATAATTTTCTTTTTTAAAAATAATGTTCATACATTTTACAGGTCTACAATCGGTGTTTCTTTACTTTTAAAGGCCGATAATGTTTAAAATGATGTGTTTTTAAGAATAATATTCTTTTTAAAAATAATGTTCATACATTTTATAGGGCAGCAATCGGTGTTTCTTTACTTGTAAAGCCAAACTGTTATCTGCTTTGTAACCTAACAAATTCTAATTCGTATGGTGTTGAAATGATATTGCCTCAAGGTGTTGTTGCCAATTATAAATGTTTTCAATTTCCTTTTGAATCTGGTCTTAATGCTAAGGAGATGTCAACATTCTTAATGATATTCCGACAAACCCCTCAAGGAGTGCTTAAGCCAATGAGAAAGGAGGAAATCTTGAATACTAAGAATTATTGCTAAAAATCATCTGTTATAACTACAAACTTAAGAATCTTTGGGATTATTTGTCGGTATAAGATCTACAAAACGACACAAAAATCAAGGCTATATGATTAGTACAACCCTTTCAAACAGTAAAGGAAGAATATCTTAAATGGCAAATTTTAAAGGAAACTGATAATAAAAAAAAAATTCACGGCCAAAAATTTTGAGATCTTGTGGCAAATCGAGAGGCTACTTTACAATTCTCTACGTCTCCTAAAAGTAATTTTATTGCTACTTTTAAAAATTAGAGGTGTCCCCACAAATTAATTTTTTATGAAGCTCCAAAGAAAAAAAATGCAAATTTGTTCGGTCTATTTACGTCAAAGCTTTCAATGAAGCCACAGTGATTTTTTCATCAAAGAATCTGCTCCTGTCTGTTGTTAATACGCATTTCACTGCTATAAGAAAATAGAATTGGCTTCAAACCTCAGAGATCCACCTTAAAGAGTAAAAAACTGGTAACTTCAAAAATCTATCTATCTATCTATATATATAAAAATAAGTTGTCTGTGGGTTATGTCTGTTACACTTTGTCTGTTAATCGGCTTGCTTGAATAATCAAATATCTTTGAAAAGACAACAGCATTAAAAGAGATTGAATTTCTTAAAGAGTAAAAAACTGGTAACTTCAAAAGTCTATCTATCTATATATATAAAAATAAGTTGTCTTTCTGTTATGTCTGTTAATCGGCTTGCTTGAATAATCAAATATCTTTGAAAAGACCACAGTATTAAAAGAGATTAAATTTCTTAAAGAGTAAAAAACTGGTAACTTCAAAAATCTATCTATCTATCTATATATATAAAAATAAGTTGTCTGTCTGTTATGTCTGTTACACTTTGTCTGTTAATCGGCTTGTTTGAATAATCAAATATCTTTGAAAAGACAACAGTATTAAAAAGATTGAATTTCTTAAAGAGTGAAAAACTGGTAAATTCAAAAATCTATCTATCTACTAGCTGTTGGGGTGGCGCTTCGCGCCACCCCAACACCTAGTTGGTGGGGCGCTTCGCGCCCCCCCAAGCCCCCCCGCGCGCGTAAGTCGTTACGCGCCATATTAGTTACGCGCCATTGTAGTTGTGTCCCTGTGTCCCACCTGTGAATATTGATAGATATAAATATATGTTTTTAACTACGTAAAACATGCGAATATACAACATTCTTCGCTGTCCCATTGTCTTTGCATATAAATAGATTGTCAGGTTTACTGACTCTTGAACATGCAACATATAATTGTCCATGGGAAAAACAATCCGTATTCAGATCTATGCCTCATTATTCTAATGATGTGTCCCTGTGTCCCGGTCGTCATTTATATTCCCTGTGTCCCGGTCGTCATTTGTGTCCCGGTGTCCCAGTTTGTAATTTCTCTTTGAGTGTCCCGGTCGTCATTTATATTCCCTGTGGCCCGGTCGTCATTTGTGTCCCGGTGTCCCGGTCTGTAATTTCTATTCGAACAATCCCTGTGTCCCGGTCGTCATTTATATATCCCGCCTGTGCCCCCGGCGTCCTCGTTGTAGTTGTGTCCCTGTGTCCCGGTCGTCATTTATATTCCCTGTGTCCCGGTCGTGATTTGTGTCCGGGTGTCCCAGTCTGTAATTTCTCTTTGAGGTTCCCGGTCGTCACTTATATTCCCTCTGTCTCGGTCTAATGACGTCACCGTCAAAGCAAAAATGACGACAACTAATTTCATGACGTCAGTCAACACAGAAAAATGACGTCACCTGATCCACAGACAGACAGACAGACAACTTATTTTTATATATCTATATATATAAAAATAAGTTGTCTGTCTGTGGATCTGTGGATCAGGCGACGTCATGTTTAGGCTGACGTCATGAAATTAGTTGTCGTCATTTTTGCTTTGACGGTGACGTCATTAATGGTATTTAAGACATGCGTTCACGGAAAGCTGATAGAGAAAGTAAGAAAAGAAATCGTGCCGAGGAATCACAAGAACAGCAAGAAAACAGGCTTGCAGCTGATAGAGAAAGTAAGAAAAGAAAGCGTGCCGAGGAATCACAAGAACAGCAAGAAAACAGGCTTGCGGCTAAAGAACGCAAAACCGCGCAGTTAGATGAAAATCCACCTGGAAAGCGAGAGTCAAAACTGAAAATGATAGCGATGATGATTGGGTTTGGGATTTTGACTTGGATAAGGTCATCAATGCCTACCAGATTTAAGTTAAAAAACAAAGTTTCGGCGATATGTACTTCATAGTGACGCTGAAAAATAAAGAAGAAAAAAAAAACTGAAAAAATGTAAAAAACTAAAAAAAAGAGATAAATTACAGACCGGGACACAAATGACGACCGACACAGAGGGAATATAAATGACGACCAGGAACCTCAAAGAAAAATTACAGACTGGGACACCCGGGCACAAATCACGACCGGGAATATAAATGACGACCGGGAGGCAGGGACACAACTACAAAGGGGACGCCGGGGGCACAGGCGGGATATATAATTGACGACCGAGACACAGGGATTGTTTAAATAGAAATTACAGACCGGGACACCGGGACACAAATGACGACCGAGACACTGGGACAGAGGGAATATAAATGACGACCGGGACACTCAAAGAGAAAATACAAACTGGGACACCAGGACACAAATGACGACCGGGACACAGGGAATATAAATGCTATTTATATGCACAGAATGTTGTACATTCGCATGTTTTACGTAGTTAAAAATTTATATTTATATCTATCTCTATTCACAGGTGGGACACAGCTACAATGGCGCGTAACGACTTACGCGCGCGGGGGGGCTTGGGGGGGCGCGAAGCGCCCCACCAACTAGGTGTTGGGGTGGCGCGAAGCGCCACCCCAACAGCTAGTATATATATATATATATATATTCCTAACTACTTAAAACTTTCGAATATAAAAAATTCTTTGCTGTCCCATTGTCTGTCCATATAAATAGATTGTCAGGTTTACCGACTCTTGAACATGCAACATATAATTGTTCATGGGAAAACAATCCGTATTCAGATCTATACCGCATTTTTATAACGATTGCCCTTGAGCTTTGTTGATGGTGATTGCTAATCGAACATTCCCTGTGTCCCCGTCGTCACTTCAAAAATCTATCTATCTATCTATATCTTCTATATATATAAAAATAAGTTGTCTGTGTGTGGATCTGTGGATGGATCAGGTGGCGTCATGTTTGTCCGCATATGACGTCTGAATTATTTCCCACTAATACAAAAGAAGAAAAAAACTAAAAAAGGTAAAAACTACAAAAAAAACTAAAAAGAAAAAAAACTAAAAAAGCTAAAAAACTAAAAAAAACTAAAAAACGGTAAAAAACTAAAAACTAAAAAAAACTGAAAAAACTAAAAAAAGGCAAAAACTAAAAAAAAACTAAAAACTAATAAAAAAACTAAAAAAGCTAAAAAACTAAAAAAACTAAAAAAACTAAAAAAAGGTAAAAAACAAAAAAAAAACTAAAAACTAAAAAAGAAAAAACTAAAAAAAAGGAAAAAACTGAAAAATAAGAGAAAAAGAAAACTAAAAAAATATTAATAAATATAAAAAATATAAATATAAATATAATATAAATTAGCAATCAACAAAGCACCGAGACACAAATGACGACCGGGACACAGGGAGTATAAATGACGACCAGGACATAAGTAAAAAAAAAAAACTAAAAAAACTAAAAAAATGGTAAAAACTACAAAAAAATAAAAACTAATAAAAAAACTAAAAAATCTAAAAATCTAAATAAACTAAAAAAGAAAAAAAAGAAAAAAGGAAAAAAATAAAGGAGAAAAACAAAACTAAAAAACGAATGTATATACAGACCGGGACACCGGGATACAAATGACGACCGGGACACAGGGAATATAAATGACGACCGGGACACAGGGACACAACTACAATGGGGACGCTGGGGGGCACAGGGGGATATAAATGACGACCGGGACACCGGGACACAAGGAATATAAATGACGCCCGGGACACTCAAAGAGAAATCACAGACTGGAACACCGGGACACAAATGACGACCGGGACACAGGGAATATAAATGACGACCGGGACACAGGGACATAACTATAAAGGGGACGCCGGGGTGCACAGGGGGATATATAAATGACGATGGCGACTCAGGGAATGGTCGATTAGCAATCACCATCAACAAAGCTCAAGGGCAATCATTAGAATCATGAGGTATAGATCTGAATACGGATTGTTTTCCCATGGACCATTATATGTTGCATGTTCAAGAGTCGGTAAACCTGACAATCTATTTATATGCACAGACAATGGGACAGCAAAGAATGTTGTATATTCGCAAGTTTTACGTAGTTAAAAACATATATATATATATATATATATATATATATATATATATATATATATATATATATATATATATATATATATATATATATATATATATATCTATATTCACAGGTGGGACATAGGGACACAACTACAATGGCGCGTAACGACTTACGCGCGCGGGGGGGCTTGGGGGGGGCGCGAAGCGCCCCCACCAACTAGGTGTTGGGGTGGCGCGAAGCGCCACCCCAACAGCTAGTATATATATATAAATAAGTTGTCTGTGGGTTATGTCTGTTACACTTTGTCTGTTAATCGGCTTGCTTGAATAATCAAATATCTTTGAAAAGACAACAGTATTAAAAGAGATTGAATTTCTTAAAGAGTAAAAAACTGGTAACTTCAAAAATCTATCTATCTATCTATATATATAAAAATAAGTTGTCTGTTGGTTATGTCTGTTACACTTTGTCTGTTAATCGGCTTGCTTGAATAATCAAATTTCTTTGAAAAGACAACAGTATTAAAAGAGATGCTTGCTTGAATAATCAAATATCTTTGAAAAGACAACAGTATTAAAAGAGATTAAATTTCTTAAAGTGTAAAAAACTGGTAACTTCATAAATCTATCTATCTATCTATCTATCTATGTATATAAAAATAAGTTGTCTGTCCGTTACGCCAGATTATATCTTATCTATATATAAAAATGAAACTAAACTGAAAAGCAAACTAAAACTAAAAATGTAGAAACTGGGAATTGCTTGAATATTTCTATATATTTTGACAATAGATTAAAGTAATTCGAAAACCTTTTAACAGATATTTATAATTTTAAGGTTTATTATAAATTGTTGAGTGTTAGCATGCTTGGCACGTAAAAATTTTTCTAACAGTCAATGTTAGAATGAACACTGACAAATTGAAAATCATTGAAAAAGATAGAATTTTACCAAATCCTACAACAGAAGAAACAGCCGAGGAAGCTGCTCAAAGAGCTAATGCCAAAAGGCTTGCGGCTAAAGAACGCAAAACCGCGCAACTAGATGAAGATCAACCTGGACAGCGAGAGTCAAAACGTATCAAAACTGAAAATAATAGCGATGATAATTGGGTTTGGGATTTTGACTTGGATAAGGTTATCCATGCCTACAGATTTTAGTTAAAAAACAAAGGTTCGGCGATATGTATTTACGTCTGAAAAATAAGAAGAAAAAGAAAACTGAAACTAAAAATGTAAAAACTGAGAATTGTATAAATATTTCAAAATATTTAAAATAGATTAAAGTAATTCGAAAACCTTAAAACTGATACTTAAAATTTTTAGGTTTATTATAAATTGTTGAGCTTTAGCATGCTTGGCACGTGAAGATTTTTCCAACTGTCAATGCTAGAATAAACATTGAACGACAGAATTTGCGATTGCTATATGTCACTTGGTTAATACCAAGTGCCATAAAAAGGTAAAAAACTAAAAAGAAAAAAAAGCTAAAAAAAACTAAAAAAGCTGCAAAACTAAAAAAAAATTAAAACTAAAAAAGAAACTATATCTAAATGTATATATATAAAAATAAGTTGTCTGTCCATTACGCCAGATTATATCTTATCTATATATGAAAATGAAACTAAACTGAAAAGCAAACTGAAACTAAAAATGTAGAAACTAGAAATTGCATAAATATTTCTATATATTTTGAAAATAGATTAAAGTAATTCGAAAACCTTATAACAGATATTTATAATTTGAGGTTTATTATAAATTGTTGAGTGTTAGCATGCTTGGCACGTGAAATTTTTTCTAACAGTCAATGTTAGAATGAACACTGACAAATTGAAAAACATTGAAAAAGATAGAATGTTACCAAAAAGCAAAACCAGGCTTGCGGTTCAAAGAGAAAGGGCCAGATTAAGAATGTGCAATTTACGTCAACGAAGGCGTGTCGAGGAACTACCAGAGCAACGCGAAACCAGACTTGCTTCTGAAAGAGAAAGTAAAAAAAGAAAGCGTGCCGAGGAATCACAAGAACAGCAAGAAAACAGGCTTGCGGCTGATAGAGAAAGTAAGAAAAGAAAGCGTGCCGAGGAATCACAAGAGCAACCTGAAAATTATCGCCTGGCATTCAGGTACAGCCCAGTCGATGATTATAGTAGATGTGTTCAAATTGGGGCTATGTCTAAAATTTGTCCCTATTGCAAGGCCTTGAAATTCAATGGTGAAACAATGGGAATGTGTTGAGCCTCAGGAAAAGTTAAACTTCCTCTATTGGCTGCACCACCAGAGCCATTGAAAACTTTGCTTACTGGAAGTACGTCAGAATTTAACCGTTTTTTATCACAGATCAGAAAATATAACTCATGTTTCCAAATGACGTCGTTTGGTGCCCAAATCGAAAATCCAGATCAATTTATGCCTACTTTCAAAGTAAAAGGGCAAATTTATCATAAAGCAGGGTTCCTTCTACTATTCTCAGGCGAGAATCATAAATTTTTACAATTGTACTTCATCAGTGATAGAATTTCTGAATTGAATGCACGTTGCGAAATTTCTCCCAACGTTGAAAGGACAATCCTTTCCCAATTACAACATCTTTTCCACGAAAATAATATTTTAGTGCGTCTGTTCAAAACAGCCATCGATTTGATGCCTACTGATACGCATAACATTGTTATTTCCGCTGACAAAACGCCTCCTGGCCAACATGTGCGTAGATACAATGCTCCAACTATCGACGAAGTGGCAATCGTTATGGTCGGTGATCAGTTTTTACCTCGAGATATTATTCTTCATAAGCGAAACGCTCAGTTGGTAAGAATTGCTAAAACTCATCGATGCTACGATGCCCTACAATATCCTATCATTTTTTGGGATGAAGCCGACGGCTATCACTTTAATATTAAATTGATGAATCCAGCCACTAACAAAGAAATGAATAAGAAATGCAGTGCAATGCATTATTATTCATATAGACTAATGATTCGGTAGGATGAAGAGAATTATATTTTAAAATGCTGTCAATTGTTTCACCAATATGTCGTTGATATGTATGCAAAAATTGAGTCAGAACGTTTGCTATATATCCGCCTGAATCAGACCAAGCTCCGTTCTGAACAATACATTCATTTGCGAGATGCAGTTGTAAATGACGGTAATACCACAAACGTTCGAAGATTAACGATTTTACCTTCGTCATATGCTGGCAGTCCCCGTCATATGCATGAATATGCTCAAGATGCTATTGCGTATGTCTGAAAAACAAAGAAGAAAAAAAAACTAAAAAAAGAAAAAAAAAAGAAAAAAAGGTAAAAAACTAAAAAAAAACTAAAAAGAAAAAAACTAAAAAAACTAAAAAAGCTTAAAAAACTAAAAAAAAAAAACTAAAAAAAGAAAAAAAATTAAAAACTAAAAAAAAGAAAAACCTAAAAAGAAGAAAACTAGACAATAAAAAAAATAAAAAAGGTAAAAAAGAAAAAAAAAGCTAACAAAAAATAAAAAAGCTACAAAATTAAAAAATAAAAAAAAACAAAAAATAAAAAAATTTAAGCAAGTTTGTTTTTTTGTATGTTTTAGGATTTGCATATGACGTATTAAAAAAAAAACCCTAAAAAGAAAAAAAAAATAAAAAAGCTAAAAAACTAAAAAAAAAGAAAAAAGAAAAAAGAAAAAAAATTAAAGCATGTTTGTTTTTTCGTATGTTTGAGGGTTTGCACATGACATCTGAAAAATAAAGAAAAATAAATAAAAAAGGTAAAAAACTAAAAAGAAAAAGTTAAGAGCTATAAAACTAAAAAAAGAAAACATATCAGTAAAAAGAAGAAACTAAAAAAAAAAAACTAAAAAAGAAAAAAACTAAGAAAAGAAAAAACTAAAAAAGAAAAAAAAACAAAAAAGAAACTATGTCTATATATATATATATATATATATATATATATATATATATATATATATATATATATATATATATATATATATATATATATAAATAAGTTGTATAAATGCATGTTTGTTTGTTTGTGGGTTTGCATATGACGTCATTATAAGTATATAATGCTTTGTATATGACGTCATTATAAGATGACACTACAGACCGGGACACCGGGACACGAATGACGACCGGGACACAGGGAATATAAATGACGACCGGGACACTCAAAGAGAAATTACAGACCGGGACACCGGGACACAAATGACGACCGGGACAGTCAAAGAGAAATTACTGACTGGGATACCGGGACACAAATGACGACCGGGACACAAATGACGCCCGGGACACAAATGACGACCGGGACACTGGGAATATAAATGACGACCAGGACACAGGGAAACAAATACAACGGGAATGCCGGGGGCAAAGGGGGATATATAAATGACGACGGGGACACAGGGAATGTTCGATTAGCAATCACCATCAACAAAGCTCAAGGGCAATCGTTATAAAAATGCGGTATAGATCTGAATACGGATTGTTTTCCCATGAACAATTATATATTGCATGTTCAAGAGTCGGTAAACCTGACAATCTATTTATATGGACAGACAATGGGACAGCAAAGAATGTTGTATATTCGAAAGTTTTAAGTAGTTAAGAATATATATATATATATATATATATATATATATATATATATATATATATATATATATATATATATATATATATATATATATATATATATATATATATATATATATATATATATATATATATATATATATATATATATATATATATATATATATATATATATATCACAGGTGGGACACAGGGACACAACTATACAACTATAATGGCGCTTAACTTATATGGCGCATAACAACTTACGCGCGGGGGGGGGGGGGTGCGCGAAGCGCCCCCATCAACTAGGTGTTGGGTTGGCGCGAAGTGCCACCCCAACAAATAGTTAATTATAAAAACAAATCATCCAATCGTGGCTTAAATTTCGAAGTTTTACTGCCTTGAGCCTTTTTTTTATAAGAGTTCAGTATTATTTTCGTGAGTAGGAAGGGGTTGGTATATTTAACTATGGAAAGCTGTTTTTTACTGATTACTTTCCCTAAATAATCAAAATTAAGCATTTTTAGTGTTCACAGTACCAGAGTGTCTAGTGGGTTAAATTAAGGTTTGGTTTTCGCGAAGTCAAATCTCATGTTTCGCACGAGGCTACGAATGGATCACTTCGCAATATTTTAAAGAAACCAACAAAAATATGTCCGGTGTGGATATCATGCCCCAGGAGAATTTTATGGTAAAATTCTGGTTAATTGACTTCTTGCTAACGTAGAAAGGGTTTATGTTAGGAAAATGAAACTTTCAGGATGAATCTACAGATTAAAATATGTCTGGGGAAGGTATTTTGAAGCAACTACCTCCACTCCTTCTCCCTCCTGAGGGCCCTGACCTTTGATGACCATAAAAAAATATGTGTGTTATAAAAGTAAAACGTTGCAAAATAGATCTTCTGCTTAATTGAAGTACAACAAATTTTAAAATACCTACCCGGGACATACTTTAGACTGCAGACCCATCCCAAAAAGTTTTATTTTAATAACCTAAACCCTTTTCGAGATAGCAAGAAGTCAATTAACTAGAATTTTACCGAATTGAATTCTATGAATGCAACGCTAGCTAGTTTTTAAGGGTAACATTGAACTCTAACCCATAGTAATCCGGGCTATAGCGGTAGCTAGTAATAAGGGTTGCAGCGGTAGCTAGTAATCTAGTAACAGACGATTAAGTCCAATAATAAGAAAATTTAGTGACCCTTAACACCTAAAAATAGAATCTGATCAAAACAAGCATTATGCTATTTGAACAGCCTTGTCTGAAACCCCTGTATAGGAAGTGTCCCTTGGCTTGAAGAACAAGGGAAATATATTGGCTTGAAAATCAAGAAAAGTGGCTACAACCCAAATATTTTGATATAAGGCATTTTTTATTTTTTATAATAAAGAACCAACTCTAGCCCATAGTAACTTAAATATTTTATATAAAATTTATAGTATTATGATCGATACAGCTCATTATAAACGGGGATTACTAATGTTTCACTAGTATCATGGCTTTTTATAAAGAATGAAATTTAAGCCATATTAGCTAAAACAATCTATTGACAAGATAACGTGAAACAAACATATCTCGAAAGTTGCTTCTCTAAGGAATGTTATATAAGGGCGTCAATCTAGTTAATTATGAATGGGGATTATGCAAGTTGCATCGGTTGTTTAAAGAGGGATAATTGTGGGTCCTTATGGGACCCTCTTATGCATCATGCCTTTGACACTTGTAAAAATAAGCATTAATAATCTGACAGTTGGAACAAAAGGACTTCATGATGATCAAGATCATAAGTTAAAAATATAATTATTTCTGCTTGATATTTTATCCCGAAGTCATATTAGCGGTTTTTATTATCTTAACGATAATATAAGACATCCTAAACAAGAATAGAATTAAGATGTCCAAGCGTACAGTTTGATATTTCCCTTAATATGATGATTCCCCTGATATTTCTCTGTGGAGAACAGAGGAATAACAGGCAAAGAGATTTATTCTTGTAAAGGACATGCTAGTGGCTCATCTTACTTATACTTGTACTTGTGGTGGGAATCAGGCGTTTCCACCTCCTCCGACATCGATGATCCTAGAGACCTTCTTGGACCACGTTGTTTGATCTTGTGCCAGCTGCTCCGCAAAAGTGAGCCACTGTGTTGACCATCTGTGACCGAATTTTATGAAACCCCCGATTGGTTCAAGGTCTAACTTGTCCAGGTCCCACCAGTTGTTCCTCTGTCCTCCTTGGCGTTTTTTCCAGTAGCTAATAGGTTCAACTAGAAGTTTTTGGCGAGGCAGGTACACTTGCGGTTTCCGTAATATATGGCCCAGCCATTTCAAACAGCGTTCTTTAATAGTGAGCACAACATCTCTCTGGATATTACAAATTCAATGTATATTCGCGTTGGAGATACGGTCACGTAGCTGTACTCTGAGAATTCTCCGCAGGCAAATATGCTCAAACATCTTGAGTTTATTCTCATGCTGTAGGTCTACCAAATATGTTTCGCACCCGTAAAGGAGAACGGTGTGGACTAGTGCCATGTAAATTCTAACTTTTTTTGGGAAAGGAGGGTAAGTACAGGCTCCCGGGGGAACAACGGCATGAACATAAGATTTCTTTGGGATGTTAAATTTAAAATAAAAATGAGGATATTGATTCTGCTTTGGCCCTCAACATCGTTGAAGATCCTTTAGTTCTTTTTGATGATGTAACTTCAATATCTGAAGCAAAAGGAAGACGATTGACATTAAAAATTCAATAAATAGAGACCATGCTTAAAACGGGGTTACTGAAGATATTCCTATAGACCCAATTTACCATAACTGAAATTTAAATGATTCAAATAATATTTTTTCTCCAGTTTTAAATTAAGATCATCTGACCACACTTTTAATGAAAATTAGGTCAGTAGACAAACTAAGCCAAATACTGAGCAGAGAATTCTTGCCAAATCTAATTGGTGAATAGCCTTTTATTTATTCTGGCTTGATTCATTCTTTTTTTTTGTTCTGTTAAGAGTTACTTCAAAAGATTAGTTTTCTTTATTTTTTTTTTCTGACCACTGAAGACGGCTAGGCGGAAGTCTCTCACGAAATATCTGCTTCTGTCATTTTTGCTTCTTTCCTCTCGACTGGCTGACATTACCATTATTTTCTCGGCTATTTGATTTTTTTATATTTTGTTTGTGTTTGTCATACATGGATCCTACTTTTAGCGCTTTCTGTCTTTAAGAACTCAGAGATCTAATATAATTTTTTATTCTAATAAAATTCAGCTAATATTTCACCGTTTAAAATTATAATTGCTTGTACTATAATAGACTTTATCGTTCTGATAACCAGAAATTGAAGTCAAATAGACGGTCTTTTAAACCGTGTAATATAGCTATACACAAAACAAAATCATATCCAAACCCGTTTCTGTCAATCTTTGTAAGTCCTCGTAAAATATGTCTGTAAAATATGTAAGATACAGGTAAAGTATCGTTAAAATATGTAAATTACTAGCAAAACACGTAAAGTACTGGTAAAATACCAATACTGGAGGGGTCCGTAAAATTACGGTAAAATAAGAAAAAAACCCAAATTTACCGTGACTAATTTTACAATTTACAACATTAGTCTTGTGACAACGAAATCTTGGCACCCTTTATTCAAATGAGCAGGTATAAAATCTCTCAAGTCCAGAAAAATGAAATCATGGGGTATTCATGACCTATTTGCTGACAATTTTAGAAGTACTTTTTGTCATGACCTAGATTTTGGTTTTTATTCCTAAAAATAAAAATTTGCAGAAGAAAAAAGTTTGAACTTAAAATTGTATTCGGAGATATAAGCGGTTTTGTAAATATTTCTATTTTACTCTTTTTAGTCTTTGGTAATATCTTGTAGTCAAATTTTGTCCTTCTTATTTTGAACTAACGATTTGTTGCTAGTAAAATTTCATGCCGAGACCAAACCTGCCTCTTCTTCAGATAGGCAAACACCATTACAGAGCCAATCAAAGAGCCAGAACCCTACTTGCAGGTATTATTTCTTCCTCATATGATTAGCTCTTTCAGCTATGACAGCTATGAAAGCTGTCATAGTTGCGTGGTTAGCATGCAAAACTTCAAATCCTCTGTCCGTGAAGATGTGGTTCTAGTCCTGGTGTCGCTGGTTATTTGGTTTGGAACGTAGTCAGTGGCATGACACTGTGAGCTCAGCCAAAGTCGACCCAGCTCTAAATCAGCACCCGGAGAAATCTGATGAAGGTAAACCGGAAGGGTGTGTGAAAGCACAGGATGACTGGCCTTAACCCCCCCCCCCCACATCGCACTTCCTGGCTGAAGGATCATGAAGCAAAGATCACCGCTGCCAGTAGAGATCGTAAAGACCTGTACCGTATTCTTTACCCTTTTCTTACCTTATACGTTGAAACATGTCATTTCAAATCCTCTTTTTCTTACACAATGACTTATTTAGACGACACAAGACCAAACTTTTAAAGAATTTTATTCGACAAGCTTTTGATTTGAAGATACTAGAGACCACTTTTATTTATACTCAGAAAATAGTCTCCTGTGATGGATGTCATAAGAATCCGCCGATGAAGATACCTTCACCATGTACTATGTATGGAAAATATCCAGCTACCGAAATCACCACTCCACTGACAACCACCGGATTCATGCCGTAAAGATAGACCCAGAAACACCATGGGCTGAACGCAACAAACAGCTCTGGGAAACCTGAACACCTCAACCCAGCCTCATTGCACTGCAGTAATTGTGCAGTGATGTGCACAGTGATTAACTCACTGGCAGCAGTAATGTGCAGGAAGATTGGCGGCTCTTTTTTGATACCCTGGGTGCCTACGTAGGTGCAGGAGGATCTTAGGCCTAAGGTTTTAACAATGTTGGTTTTTCCAAGAATGAATTCTTACATTTATTGCGCTTTTGATGCCAAACAGTGTTTTATTTTAGACACAGTGGATTATTTTATGTCTATTCAAATTATATTCCTACTAGCTACTCATATACTCATATTACTTATCCATAAATTATATCATTTAAATTCACATTGATTTATTGAGAATCGTTCAAACTTTACTGGCGAGAAAATTTTTCGGGTACATGACATTAGAGTCCCATCAAAAGTATAGCATTGTAAACGTTAAGACCACTGTTATAGACGCTTTACATTTGAAATAGGGATTTATTTATGTAACCACTAACAAAACTTCAGTTACTACTAAATACTAAAGGACAGATAGCGTAATCTATTAATTAAAAGTTCTTCATACTCGGTTTTTATGCTATGTTTTCATGGTGATTTCAAATAAAAAAGAGTTTTTCCTCCACAATGTACAAATGCTAGATACCAGACGATAATTCTTCTATAGCTTTACTCGTCAACCTTTCTAACACAACCACTGGATTTGCATGCCTGGGATCAATAGGGTAAAGCTCCATATTAAAACGAGTTCGACATCTAGATGAGCCATTCTCTCCAAGTGCAGCCAGGGACACCTCACGATGCTAAAAATGATAAGAAAACTGAAATCAGATAATGTATGTTTATGAATATTTTGAAGTATCAAAATTATAAGAAAACTAAATAAGAAACTGCTGTGCCTAACCAATTCATGTTCCATAAATGTTGTCATAGAGCATGTCGTCTTGGCCAAGTGGATGCCACGCTGGATTTGGAATCCTTCGTCCGAAGGGCGAGGGTTCGGCTCCTGGTGTGGCCAGTTATTTGGTTGGGACGGGGAATAGTGTCGTGACTGTGTAAGCTCAGCCAGAGTCCACCCAGCTCTAAATGGGTGCTTACAGAAATCTTGGGAAGTTAATCAGGATGGCGGACCCCATCCCCCTATTGCACTTCCTGGCTGTACTTTGAGATGGAGATCAGCAGCACAGGTTTGAACTTTAAGGGTCTAATCCCGTATCCTAAACCTTTTTTTGTCATTGAGAAGTTATTGGAAGGCCACAATTCCATAGAAATATTAACTTCATAAGAAAGAGGAAACCCAAGCATAATTTTGACACGACACTTCGCGGCTCTTCGTAAGCAAAATACGAACTGAAGAATATACTACATTTGTATATTGTGTATTGTATATACAGCGCGAACTGTTCCAGCAATACTTCGTCAGCTCTGCCAACCAAAGTGTCGCAAGGGCAAAACTTTGGTGTGGAATCCGAGAAAGGGATACAAAAATATTACATTGACTTTATAGCCAATTGAACCCCATCCTTTTTAATCGCTGATGTCGTTACAGAACTTGATATTTAAAATATGCAATGAAGCCTGATTAGTATTATGTGTCTATCCCAACTTTTTCCCATAACTATATTGCTATAGCTACTTTTTATTAGAACAACTAAGAAACCAATTCATTGTGAAACATTTTTATCTACAATCGCTGTGTAACGGTACTGAGACAATTTTCAGACACTGATTCGTACTGGAATCAAAAGCAATGCAACCAAATTGCTTGTATTAGGGTAAAATGCATATTAGGAGCCCATAACTGGCCCACCAACTAAAAAAGGTGCAAACCTCTCTTCGACTATGATGAATATTCTTAAAGTCAAACTTTACTTTCAAGTCTTCATATAATCTCTGGCTTTTCACCCAAATTCTTTTTGTCAAAATATAAACTAATGTTAAATCTGTTATCTGTTTGAAACTAGTATATTGTATATTTTAAACGGTAAATAGTATATCTTAAGGAAAGTATGAAAATTGGAAAATGATCGTGTCAAACCTAGTTGGCTAGATAGCGCTATCTGTCACTTTAAATAATCTAACCATGTTTCTCGGCAGTTGTCATGGCTTAGTGAATTTTGTCAGAAAATCCCAGCGCTTCCACCATTCCCGATTTTTCGGGTATTTCCCCGAAAATCTCTGTCTTCTGGAAAAAAAGAAATCAGTTCCCTGTATATATAAAAATCACCTTCGAATAGCATTGCCGCCCCCAGCGATTTATCACTAGTGACTATCCATTCCTAGTGATTATTAATTTTACTTTACTTGACATAATTTTTTACTACTTTCCAAGAATAGACCTTTTTTCCTAAATTAGGAAAAGCATTGTGTTCAGAGGATTATACCATTTTATCAAATGCTATGAGATCCTCTCGTGAGTCGTGGTAAAGGATTTTATTCAAAAAAAAACCTATTTGCAAAGATGAGCAAATTATAACAGCCAACTGTTACTTATAAGTGCCTCCCTTGTATTTAAAATGTAATCTGTATGGTATATTTTTCCCAATGTGTATGACAACATCTGGGCTGTCAAAATTTGAATGTCAACATCTCTTAACCAAGAAGATGTGTGCAGAGGCATAACTAGTATAGGCACCGTCTGGAGTTCTAGCACTACATTCAAATTCTGGCAAGTTTTCTTGGATCTGGATACTTGGTGTCTTGAATTCTATTAGTTTGACTGATATTAATCATCCCCATTTTCATCTTTTAATCTAAATTTTATTTCCTGGTAGCTGTAACCTACGCAAGGGGCACCAGCTCACAAAAATGTAAGACCAGGAAAATTTTTTGATTTTTTAATTTTTTTCGTAAAGATACCAAAAAAGTATTTTCAAAATCTAAGGGAAGGGCAATTTTTCTTCAAAAAGAAAATATCAAAAAATGCCAATTAAAATACCAGAATGTAGCACTATTTCTCTTACGTGACCAAATTGTAGCACTTTCCTGCAACATTTTTTATCGTTTTGTCTTGGACCAAATAATAAGGAGTTTGAAAAAAGGCGAAGAGTAATTAAAGAAAGCACGGTCCACCTTTTTCAACACTGTGTGTTTAAAAAGATTGATGCGAAGTTTGATATCACCAGACGTGGATGCCAAAAAGAAAAATCACTGGTTCTGCTAGAGGAAGATATTTGTCGTCGATTTGGGACCTCGGTTTTGGAGGTATATTTTAGATTCCGGCCGCGACTGGTATCTTCTTGTCTCTTCACAGTTAAGATTGAGCAGATACATAGGGTTTGCAGTAAGAGGGATCGATACTATAACAGTTTGTTTGGGATGTGGGACGGTAGGTATTTTTGATTGGGTTAGAGGTGCGTGAGACGAATTGAGTGAAGGATTTGAACTGTAAATGGTCGCTAAGTATAAGATTAGAGGCTGCGGTTAGGTGTTTTTAACTTACTAACAGAAAATTCTTAAGCTCTCAGTAGTAGACAAGGCTAATAATCTAAAACTTTACTTATCTAGCTTTTGGGCAGGCAAATTCCTTAATAGTGACCTCAAATTGATTGAGCCAAGTCATACACAAATCGACAAAATCGATATCAGCCTCAAATCGAAAAATTTGAGCAAGGTCATACCTCATCGAAGATAATTCTTAATTAGCTTTAATTTTGAAAAACTTCTCTTGCAACTTATTCCACTTATTCTGATGGCCGAAAACAGTCACTACATATCAGTTCAGTTTTAGTTCTCATTCAATGAACATCTAAAAAGCGGATAATAAATATTTGACTGAAATTGTGAAATAATTGATCCCGCATTCAATTAGTTTGACTTGTGAAATATATCCTGAGAATTTGTCGAGAAGTTAATTATCTTTGGAATTTGCTGAGAAGTTCACTCGGAATTGTTGTTAGCCGTGGCTTTATTAACGGCGGCTTACCTATTTGCACACTTTGAGTCAGCATGGTTAAATAATTAAATCTTAAAAAGGTAAACCTTTCTATTTTAAGTAACTAGCCAATTACCATCAAGATGACGGAATCAACAGAAGTCCAGCTACAGATTTCAAAGAAATTAAGTGAAATGTCAATAGAGCTTAAAAACAGTGATCCCATGTACGAAATATTACAAAACTTATTTGTGGGATTTTTTTCAATTCCGGATTCTCTGAATAAGAAAATTTTTGAAGTGCAAAAAGGTCAGAAAAGCAGAGGCGGAGGTTCGTGAGCTGAAAATGCAAAGAATAAAACGATAATGGACAGAATGGACGCGGATCAAAAAAGGTGTAATGTGATACTCTTACAATTACAATTGACCCAAAGATAAGGGGTTCTAGTCTAAAAGAGGGTATTAGTAGATGCTTAAACGAAATTGCACGAGGTGCCAGGCTTATAAGGTATCAAAAATGTTTTTCGTGTACCTTCAAACCAGAAGTCAGACAAGTCGTAATTAAATTAGCGTCTATGACATTAAAAAAATCCCTGCTTACTTAGGCTGCACTTTTCAAAAGGTTTCATTTGTCCGTAGCGCCAGATTACACTCCTTCAGATTTATTGGTGCGCATTAAGTTGATACCAATTTTGGAAGCCGCGCATATGGAAGGCCATTTACATGCAAAGCTTAGGGGCGTGGGAATTTTCGTGGGGGATAGATTTTTGCATACGATAGTGATTTGGGTAGAGTGAAAGAAATTGATCGAGAACAACGAAAGGC
>NW_027062652.1:95379-113659 GCF_032884065.1 Artemia franciscana
AAACCCGTATTCAATACATTCATTTTTATTTTGTTAACTGCATTTAATCACAAATCTAAGTGATTGGTGTAATTTCTCACTCAAATTTTTCGCTACTAGATGTTGTCAGTAGATGATACTGTGAATGGCAATTATGTCTGGTATAATCTTTTCAAGATGGTTTATTAACCCACGATACCGCCCGACCATGGCAGGAGCTCCACCTGTTGCCACCGAAATACCATTTGTGAATGGAATCGATTTTTCTTTAAAAAATCACTCAGGACAATTAATATTGATTCATCTTTCGTGTCCGTCTTTAAAGTTTTCGCAAATAGTAACTCTTCATGAATTTCTTGGTCCATAACAAATCGAACATATGCCAATAATAATGCGGTAATGTTGACTCGTCCAATTGAATAGAAAAATTAGTTGTTTAGAGATAATACATAAGAAACTTTCAATATCAGAGCTCATTTCATCAATACTCTGTACAGTTTTGTTACTCATAGGAATTCTTTTGAGTATGCCGAAAGAAGATTTGTGCAGAACATTTTTTAAAACATCTTCAATAGCGGGTAAAACTAACTATTCTCCAATGGTGTGCGGTTTTTCTAAATTTCACTATAAGTAATGAGATACTGTAAGATGCTCGCAAGCCATCATCGTTTCCTTCAGACGTCGAAGGAAACATACTGTGCACAGTGGGTCTCTTTTCATTTTTTTCCTTCAAGTTTTGAAAATATTCACAATCTTTATCTATTTTATCAAGATGACACCATCTTATACGATCTTCAAGCTTCAATGATTTCATTGATGGTTTCATTGAATGGCGCAAAACTTTGTGGCACAAAAGGTAAATGGCCAACCGCTTGTCTGCTTTTGATGGTAAAAAAAAACCACATTTTAAATAATCAATACTGCACTGTCGTCATTTCTTCTTGGATTCAGCCATGTTTATTAATGAAAACGTTGTCTTAGTAAATTTATGGTGGTCCTACTTAACATAATACGACTATTGGAACAGAGAAGGAGCAATGGAATTAATAAAATTAATTATTGCTCTTGCGCTAAAAAGTTTTTAATTGTTTTAAAAAGTAGAACTGTGGCAAAGAGTCAAACTTTAGCGTAAAGAGCGAGGGATTGCGGAGGGGACAACCCATTTCATATACGGAGTAATTTCTGTTCGTTTTAAGTTTTAATGTCGCTCATTACTTTCAGTTAAAAAAAACTAGTTTTTTTTATTTAATTTCTGAACGTTTTTGAGTTAATGCATGTTTGATTTTGGCTCTCCGCACATAAATTATTGAAATGAAATTAGTATTTTAATTTTTTTTTTTTTGGCAAAATGGCTTTCTCTTAGTTTTGATCAGACGATTTTGAGAAATAAGGGGTGGGGAAGGAGGCCTAGCTGCCCTCCAATTTTTCGGTAACTTAAAAAGGCTACTAGAACTTTTAATTTTTAACGAACGTTTTTATTAGTAAAAAAATATACGTAACTTAAAAATTAACATTCGTAACAAACTTTTATATTCTTATATTTTTATTATGTGTACGAGGAGGTTTGTACCCTCGTTAATACCTCGCTCTTTACACTAAATCGTAAGTTTTGTCCCAATTCCTTAAGAATGACCCCTGAATCAAAAAGGCCGTAGAATAAATAGTTGAAATTACTAAAAATATTTAAGCATAAAGAGCGAGTTATTTATCTCCTCCTAAATACCTCGCTCTTTATGCTAAAGTATTTTTAGAACCCCTCATATGCGTAATAATCTCTGTTCGTTTTAAATTTCAATGCTATTCCTTACTTTCAATTGAAAAAATGTTTTCATGTTTATTTTTTCATTGTTTTTTTTATAGTAATGCTAGAAAATCTTGCGCCCTTTTCATTGAATTTTTCTTCCCCCATGATATATTCCTCCAAGGAAAGATCCTCCCACATAGCCCCCTCCCTTCAACCCCACCCCCCAAACCAAAAAATCCCCCTGAAAACGTCTGTACACTTCCCAATAACCATTACTATAGGTAAACACTGGTCAAAGTTTGTAACTTGCAGCCCCTCCCCCAGGGATTGTGGGGGAGTAAGTCATTCCCAAAGACATAGTTATTATGGTTTTCGACTATGCGGAACAAAATGACCATCTCAAAATTTTAATCCGTTGACTTTTGGAAAAAAATTAGCGTGGGAGGGGGCCTAGGTGCCCTCTAAATTTTTTGATCACTTAAAAAGGGCACTAGAACTTTTCATTTCCGTAAGAATAAGCCCTCTTGCGACACTCTAAGACCACTTGGTCGATACGATGACCCCTGGGGAAAAGAAAAAAAAAAAACAAATAAACACGCACCCGTGATTTGTCTTCTGGCAAAAAATACGAAATTCCACATTTTTTTAGATAGGAGCTTGAAATTTTTGCTATAGGATTTTCTGATATGCCGAATGCGATGGTGTGATTTGCGTTAAGATTCTATGACATTTAAGGGATGTTTCCCCCTTTTTTCCAAAATAAGGCAAATTTTCTCAGGCTCTTAACTTTTGATGACAAAGACTAAATTAATTGAAACTTATATATTTAGAATAAGTGTGAAAATTTGATTCTTCTGATGTATCTTTTAGCATCAAAATTCCGTTTTTTAGAGTTCTGTTTGCTATTGAGCCGGGTCACTCCTTACTACAGTTCGTTACCACGAACTGTTTGAAAAGAAAATAATTCGGTATTTCGGGGCTTCTGACATTATTACTCCTTTACAGAAGTTAGGCTCAAAATTGGAAAAGGATTATATTTTTTCTCTGGGCCCCTTCCACCTCTTAGTTCGTTTATTTTCCCATTAGTTGTCACCTGTTTTCACTTTATAGTTGTGTTATCTCTTAGCAGTTCTTTCGTTAGTTGAGTTATGGTTGTGGTATATATGTTTTATCGCTCGTATAGTTGTGTTATTTTCAATTTATACTCTATAATAGAGAGGCTCCGAACACCCAGCATTGTATATTAAGCTCTGAATTTGACGTATTTTTCTAACGTGACCAGATTCGTCCTGCGCCCTTTTCATTGAATTTTTCTTCCCCCATGACATATTTCTCCAAGGAAAGATCCTCCCACATAGCCCCCTCCCCTCAACCCTACCCCCAAAACCAAAAAACTCCCCCTGAAAAAGTCTGTACACTTCCCAATAACCATTATTATATGTAAACACTGGTCAAAGTTTGTAACTTGCAGCCCCTCCCCCAGGGACTGTGGGGGAGTAAGTCATCCCCAAAAACATAGTTATTATGATTTTCGACTATGCTGAACAAAATGGCTATCTCAAAATTTTGATCCGTTGAATTTGGGAAAAAATGAGCGTGGGAGGGAGCCTAGGTGCCCTCAACTTTTTGGTCACTTAAAACGGGCACTAGAACTTTTCATTTCCGTTAGAATGAGCCCTCTTGCGACATTCTAGGATCACTTGGTCGATACGATGACCCCTGGAAAAAAAAACAAAAACAAAAAACAAACAAACAAATAAACACGCACCCGTGATTTGTCTTCTGGCAAAAAATACAAAATTCCACATTTTTGTAGATAGGAGCTTGAAACTTAGGGTTCTCTTACAGTAGGGTTCTCTGATACGCTGAATCTGATGGTCTCATTTTCGTTAAGATCCTACAACTTTTAGGGGGTGTTTCCCCCTATTTTTCTAAATAAGGCAAATTTTCTCAGGCTCGTAACTTTTGATGGGTAAGACTAAACTTGATGAAACTTATATATTTAAAATCAGCATTAAAATGCTATTCTTTTGATTTAGCTATTGATATCAAAATTCAATTTTTTAGAGTTTTGGTTACTATTGAGCCGGATCGCTCCTTACTACAGTTCGTTACCACGAACTGTTTGAAAAAAAAAACCACATTTTAAATAATCAATACTGCACTGTCGACATTTCTTCTTGGATTCAGCCATGTTTATTAATGAAAACGTTGTCTTACTAAATTTATGGCGGTCCTACTTAACATAATACGACTATTGGAACAGAGAAGGAGCAATGAGATTAATAAAATTAATTATTGCAATGAAATAAACAAAGAACCGTGAGGAAGCTGAAGAATCAAAGAGGTTCATGCAAGATCCCAAGCACATTCACCACCAGTCTTATTTCATCCCTTTGCAAGATTAAAGAAGCGTTGGGGAGGGTGGTGAGGGCAGCGGCGGTGCTTTGCAAGTCTTTAAGTGAATTGTAGTGAATAAAAAATAGGCAAGTTTTAAAAGTAAAAGTCGCTGAGCTTCTTAAAATAATATCTGCCTGTATTAATAGGAGAAGTCAAGCCAACATTTTAGTCATTCACTATCGAAACCAGATAAAATTTCGTGGACCCCCTTTTACTAATTGTGAACCCCCCATTTTTTTTCACACCAACGTAGATCCCCTTCAAGCTTCCCGTGCACCCCTTGGGGTCCACCTGGGCCACTTTGGGAATCACTGGTCTAAAGCCTACTGCGTCATTGGCGCTTTGCTACAAACTATATGTCTATTGACCAGCCTTGGAAAGAACTAATAAAATTAATCTGTATATATGATCCTTAATGATGAAAATTACTGAAACCTCATCAGTTCAAGATTTTGTTTCAATGTAATTTTTAATTTTAATATTGGAATAAGTATAGAAGAAACAAACTGTAACATAATTCGTTTCCAGTAAAGCGCCAATGACACAGTAAGCTTTAGACTTTTACAGTTAGGAAAGGAGGAAGTACCAAAACTCGTTTGTCGGGATTTTTGCTTGTTTCAAGCTTGATTTGCATAATTAATTTAAGGTTAATTTGGTTTCAGATTTATTTATATTAGTACCTGTTGTATGTTTGTTTCCTATGATTGTTTAATTTCTGTTCGTTTTGGGTTTCATTTATTCTTTACCAGCAATTGTCGTCGTTTTGAGTTTGAAATATTATTAAATAAAAAAAAAAGTTTTTTTAAACTAAATTAAGGAGCGACATTAAAACTTAGAACGAACAGAAATTACTCCGTATTTTCCTCCTCAACGCCCCGCTCTTTGCGCTAAAGTATGACTTTTTCTCTTAACTCTACTTTTTAAAATAGTGAAAAATTTAGCGTAAAGAGCGGGGCGTTGAGGGGGAAAAGCCCTTTTCATATACGGAGTAATTTCTATTCATTTTAAGTTTTAATGTCGCTCCTTACTTTTAGTTAAAAAAATTGTTTTTTTTTATCTAATTTATGGACATTTTTGAATTAATGCATGCTTTGATCTTGGCGACTTTGGGGGAAAATGAGCGTGGGAGAAGGCCTAGGTGCCCTCCTATTTTTCATTTCCGTTAGAATGAGCCCTCTTGCGACATTTTAGGACCAATAAGTCGATACAATCACCCCTGAAAAAAAAAACAAATAAACACGCATCCGTGATGTGTCTTCTGGCAAAAAATGTGAAATTCCACGTTTTTGTAGAGAGGAGCTTGAAACTTCTACAATAGGGTTCTCTGATACGCTGAATCTGATAGTGTTATTTTCGTTATGATTGTATGAGTGGGTTTTCCCCCCTATTTTCTAAAATGAGGCAAAATATTCTCAGGCTCATAACTTTTGATGGGTAAGATTAATCTTGATGAAACTTATATATTTAAAATCGGCATTAACATGCAATTCTTTTGATGTAAATATTAAAATCAAAATTCCATTTTTTTGAGTTTCAGTTACTATTGAGCCGGGTCGCTCCTTACTACAGTTCGTTACCATTAACTGTTTGATAGGAATCAATATCTCCTTAATTTTAATTTGGCCTTTACTTTCCTTTGAAAAACTTCTTTTCGGAAGTTTTTAATTTAATCTTAAAAAACCACACCTTATAGAGACTGTGCTTTCCGAACGTGAATTGCTTGAACTGTCACTGCTGTCGGAATCATTTCTATATAAGCTTTTCCTTCTCAAGTCCACTTCTCTATCAAGTTGCTTATGAACAGTCGAATCATCATTTGAGTCATCAGAATATTGCCAACTTCGCCTACATTTTTTTTCTTTTGTGATACTGGTTTCTTTGTAAAACTTTCGGTCTTTGTTGTACTTTTGGATAAGTTTCGATTAGATCTTCTATAAGCAATACAATCCTAAAGTGAAAAAAAAGAAAATTTGGAGAGGGCTGGATTTATAAAAAAAAAGGAGATTAAAATACAGGGAGAGAGGGAGAGAGGGAGAGAGGGAGAGAGGGAGAGAGAGAGAGAGAGAGAGAGAGAGAGAGAGAGAGAGAGAGAGAGAGATTTCAATGATCAGTCTTTTATGTTTTTGTAAAGAAGTTTAATTAGGTCGTGTCCTCTGTCCTCAATCTTGTCCTCTATTAATCCATTTGCCAAAATGTAAGAGGTCAAGATTTAGAGTGCGGTATTTGGTTCCTTTGATTTGGGCTAAGTTTGTTGCGTTTACAAACGTAACATTGCCACTTACTGCCATTAGATCTCGGCTCAGAACGTTGCTTATTCAATGCATTAAAAACTTATATTTGGTGAAACGACGAGGTTTTGTATTTATTATTTTGTCATTATTTGAATAGGTTCTTTCTGTGCTTCTTGCCCACTATAGCCTGATAATTGGTATTAATAAGTTAGTGTTGTCTCGAATCAGTGTGTGTAGGTGTTAGGTTGAAGTGGTATACCAATGTTACTGTTATTTGTTTTTTTCTTGTTGGTATACAAGCTCTGCTCCCCGCCAACAGATAAAAAAAGAGCTAAGAGCTCATATGGCACTTGTGACGAGGTCGGAAGAGCCAAGAACCAAGAGCTAATATGGTATGAGCTCTAGCAAAATTCCACGAATCGATAGATTGCTTTAAAAGGAAAATCTGAGGCTTAATGCCGGTCGGGATTTAAAATAAGAGCTCTGAGTCACGAGGTCCTTCTAAATATAAAAATTCATTAAGATCCGATCACCGGTCGGTCACCTGGTCGAATCGGGGAAAACGACTTTATCAAGACAATTTGTGCAGCTCCCTGACACGCCTACCAATTTTCATCACCTTAGCACGTCCAGAAGCACCAAACTCGCCAAAGCACTGAACCCCTAACTCCCCCAAAGAGAGCGGATCCAGTCCGGTTACGTCAATCACGTATCTATGACATTTATAAGCGTTTTCCAGGATTTCCAGTTTCTCCCTCCAACTCCCCCCAGTGTCAATAGATCTGGTCGTGGTTTGAAAGGAGAAATTTCAAACATGAGTTCCTTCTAATTATCAAATTTCATTAAGATCTGGTCACCCGTTCTTAAGTTAAAAATACCTCAATTTTTCTAATTTTTCTAAATTAACAACCCCCAGCTCCCCCAAAGAGAACGGATCCATACCAATTATGGCAATCTCGTATCTATAACTTATGCTTATTCTATCAATCAAGTGTCATCCCAATCTCTCCACTCTAAGCGTTTTCCAAGATTTCCAGTTTCCAAGATTCATGTTTCCCCCCTCCAACCCTCTATGTCCCATGATCAGATTCGAATTGAAAATGGTGCATCTGAGATATAAAATTCTTCTGTATATCGAGTTTCATTAAGATCCGATCACCCATTCGAGGATACCTCGATTTTCACGTTTTTCAAGAATTCTGGTTTCCCCCTCCAACTTCCTTCAATGTCATCTGGTCGGGATTTAAAATTTAAAATAATGACAGTTCTAAAGCACAAGATCCTTCTAGAGATCAAATTTCATTAAGATCTGATCACCCGTTCGTAAGTTATAAATACCTTATCTTTTCTAATTTTTCCGAATTACTCCCCAACTCCCCTAAACAGAGCAAATCCGTTTCGGTTATGCCAATCACGCATCTAGGACTTCTGCTTATTTTTCCCATCAAGTTTCATCCCGATCCCTCCACTAAAAGCGTTTTCCAAGATTTTAGGTTCCCCCCTCTAATTCCCTTCCAATGTCACCGGATTTAGTCGGGATTTAAAATAAGAGCACTGAGACACGATATCCTTGCAAACATCAAATTTCATTAAGATCCCATCACCCGTTCCTAAGTTAAAAATACTTCATTTTTTCAATTTTTTCCGAATTAACTGCCCCCCCCCCACACTCCCACCCAAATGGTCAAATCGGGAAAACGACCATTTCTAATCTAATCTAGTCCGGTCCCTGATACGCCTGCCAAATTTCATCGTCCTAGCTTACCTGGAAGTGCCTAAAGTAGCAAAACCGGGACAAACCGACAGACCGACAGAATTTGCGATCACTATATGTCACTTTGTTAGTACCAAGTGCCATAAAAATTGTGTGATATTCTGTAATTTATTCCGATTATAATGAGGAACCTCGAACTACAAAGATACAAAATCCTACAAAATTTTCTTAAGAGCCATACCCGATAGGGACGTAGTTTTCTGAACTGAAACTGCTTGAACTATCGCTACATTCAGAATCACTTCTACCAGGGTCACTGTTTTCACTAGAGCTTCTCCTTCTCCAGTGAACTTGTCTATCAAGGATTCAATTTTACGAAGTTTCTCTTTCTTTGTCATTGATTGAACGCAGTCAATTAAGGTTAGGCGTAGGGTTTTGAAAAGTCTCGCCTAGAAAAGAAAAATGAGTATTTACACTGAAATTTACTTTCGACTAAATATGGTAAAATAAACCAAGTTTATCTTTACCCACTTCCAAAATATATAAAGTAGAAAGTGGAGTAAGAAAAAAGAAAAGAAATGAACTGAAAGACATCAAAATCATTGGATTCTGAAATTCGAATTATCAACTTGGTGTAAGTAAAGAAAGACTTGAGAGCCATAGCTAATTAGAGTAAGGCCAAGACAGACTAAAACTGGCTTAACATTTTCAGAGTTGCAAACATGTGATAAATTTCAATCGTTGATGTTAGTCTATCATCCAACCTAGGACAGAACTAAGGTAGATAGGCATAGAATAAGGGTAATTCAATAAGTTTCTCTTTCTGTGTCATTCAGTCGATTATAATCAAGCACGCTTAGGCGTAGGATATTGATTAATCTCATATATAACAGAAATATGAACATGGAAAAATAAAATCAACTTTTTTAAAACAGTGATTCTTTTTTTAAACAGTGATTCTAAAACAACACAGTGATTCTTGCATGTAGTATCAGTTCAAGGAAATCAAATAATCAAGGAAAAAGATTGAAATACAAATCGAAGTGTTTTTTTTTTGTTTTTTATTAAGACCAAATACGGTAAGCTTTCAAGCTTGTCGCACTAAACATAATAAAAAGAAGTTGTGACAATACTGACAACATAATACACACATACAAATCTATGAAAAATAACAAATACAACACTGACAAATAATACTATAAATGATTTAATGTGAAAATGTGTTTCTGCTAGTTTTGTTTTGAATCTGTTTATATTATCTGTTAAAAATGTTCAGGTGGAAGGTCATTCCATGGCTTCCACACCCTGCTGAAAAATGAATGTTGGCCTATTTTCCCGTTTGAAAGTGAGGGGTACAATTTATGTTGGTGATATCGGGTCCTGTTAGTGTCATTAAATGTGAAGAACTGTGATGTACTTGTATCAATGCCTTTGATAATAAAGAATTTTTACAAAATTCTTTTTTTTGTGTGTGTTCGTGGGGGCATATAAATTCTTCAAGACAGCAAAAACTGTGCAAACTATATGAAAACTAAAAAAAAAAAAAAATATGGGAGGAATTAAAAAATCCCCACGAGCTCCTCTACATACATGAGTGACAAAGTAGATAAAGGAAATAAAAACCTCAGGAGATGTTAACATCTTAACAGTGAAGAAACTCATAGATTTCTTGGTATTTCGACTACTACAGGCTTTTTTTGCGACAATTTGGAATCTCGGTTGAAAATCCAGATTTTAAGAAATTATATTTTTTGTGACAATTTCGACTGTCATAACCGGTTTTCCTTGACGAACCCATAGTTCAAATTGTTACTAGGATAATCAAAAAGAGAATCTTGTTTGATAACGAGATTATCGACTGAGATTCCAAAACCAACAGCAAAACTGAAAAAAAATTGACCATAGGCAAGGGCATAATCAGCATTATTGTTCATAGGGGGCGGGGCACAAATTTTAAAAAAGCATCATTTGTTTATTCGCATTTTTGTAACGTTTTTACGAATTGGACAGAACTTCAGAAGAGGGAGGGGCTAAAACCTTTAGCCCCCTCCGCTGGTGACAGCCTTGAGCATGGGCCATGATAAAATCTTCAGACTTTTTTATATTTTTCTTCACAAATGTACCAAATATGGTTCCATTGTTTCTTATATCTCATCCTTGGCACTTTTATTCACATTTACTATCATGAAAATGCTGTTCCACTGGCAATCAGGATCGTGAGTTGATAATCTATACCGTCAGTAAACAATGGGTTCAACTAGTTGGCTATTTCCTCTTAGTGTTCTTAGTGTTTTAGTGTTCTAATCTTACTTAATGTTTTAAATGATTAGAAGTTTCTCGACAAAGAAAAAGCGAGGTAGTTCACAGCTATTGAAAAAAGAAAACAAATACAAATGTTACGACCCAGAAGTTCAGCCACCCTAAGTAGAAAAAAATGCGCGGTGAATAAAAAAGACAAACTTTAAAAACGTAAAATAAAAGAGAAGAAAATTTTTCTGAATTTACGACGAAAAGGCAAGTTAATACAAAATCTAATCGTGGTGATTACCCCTCTCCCCTTATATTTGCAAAAGTGTTTTTTTTTAATTTTCAATGAAAAAATTGTATAAACAAAAATATTACCCTCCCTCAATCCTTGATTTTGGAAAATAACTTTTTAAGCATCTTCATTGAAAACCCTATGCCATTGAAATCCTTCTCAAATATAATAAATGTGATTTTCTAGTTTATCTCTTCTATTTAAATTTAATAAGTCATGTGAAAAATACCCCCCCCAAAAAAAAAAACTGCCGTTAGCTCAAAAATTGGTTCAGGCTAATGAAAAATAAAAGAATACTACTAAAGCAACCTACCTGACTGCTTTCAGATGGGGAGGGGGGTTGATGAGTAATCTCTGTTTGTTGGTTTGGGTTTGTTGCTAGTGCTGGAATACTTGCAACAGTTGCAATTTGAAAAGTTTGCACTCCATTTGGTGTAACAAATTGTGCAAGTTGCGGTGACGGAACCTGAAATCACCAGGAAATATGAACTAATAAACAATTTTAAACTAATTTAATATGACAAGAGTTATGTTCAAACAGTTCGTGGTAACGAACTGTAGTAAGGAGTGACCAATAGTAACCGAAACTCTAAAAAATAGAATTTCGATACCAATAGTTATATCAAAAGAATGGAAGTTCAATGCTGATTTCAAATATACAAGTTTCATCAAGATTAGTCCTACCTATCAAAAGTTAAGAGCCTGAGAAAATTTGCCAATTTTAGAAAATAGGGGGGAAACATCCCCTAAAAGTCATACGATCTTAACGAAAATAACACCATCAGACTCAGCGTATCAGAGAGCTTTATTGTAGAAATTTCAAGCCCCTATCTACAAAAATGTGGAATTTCGCATTTTTTGCCAGAAGACAAATCACGGATGCGTGTTTATTTGTTTTTTTTGTTGTTTTTTTTCCCAGGGGTGATCGTATCGACTCAGTGGTCCTAAAATGTCGCGAAAGGGCTCATTCTAATGGAAATTAAAAGTTCTAGTGCCCTTTTTAAGTGACCAAAAAATTGTAGGGCACCTAGGCCCCCTCCCACGCTCATTGTTCCCCCAAAGTCACCGGATCAAAATTCTGAGATAGCCGTTTAATTCACCATAGTCAAAAAGCCTAATAACTATGTCTTTGGGGACAACTTACTCCCCCGCAGTCCCAGTGGGAGGTGCTGCAAGTTACAAACTTTGACCTGTGTTTACATATAGTAATGGTTACTGGGAAGTGTACAGACGTTTTCAGGGGGATTTTTTTGGTTTGGAGGGGGTATTTAAGGGGAAGGGTTACCGGGAAGGATCTTTCCATGGAGGAACTTCTCACGGGGGAAGAGACTTTCAATGGAGGGGGCGCAGGATTTTCTAGCATTGTTTAAAAGACAATGAAAAAATGAATATGAAAAGTTTTTTCTACTGAAAGTGAGAAGTAGCATTAAAACTTAAAACGAACAGAAATTATTACGCATATGAGGGGTTTACCTCCTCGTAATACCTCGCTCTTTACGCTAAAGTATTTTTAGTAATTTCAGCTATTTATTCTACGGCCTTTGTGATTCAGGGGTTATTCTTAAGGAATTGGGACAAAACTTAAGCTTTAATATAAAGAGCGAGGTATCGACGAGGGGTGAGCCCCCTCATATACGCAATAAAAACATACGGATATAGAAGTTCGCTACGTAATTTAATTCTTAAGTTACGTATATTTAATATATACGTATTGTTTCAGTCGAAGTCACCAATTTTCTATAAGCTGAAGACGGAAATACTTAAGCTTATTGCAACCTTGGCTATAAACTAAATGGATGGAACCTACGTCAGAAACTGAACTGATATTTTGGCTCTTGACGTAAAAGACGAGAGTCATTATGTTGACGTTCAGAAGGTCGATCTTGGGTATACTGCAGAAGAGGAGTTGGCATCCTTGGTCTCGTCTAGTCCAGATATCTCACAGTTGGAGGTGAGGAAGGTCTACATAATAGCAAGAGACTTTTACAAGGAGGCCATTATCCAGATACAGAGACGCTTTACGTTTGAATGTGACGTTTATGAGTTCACAAGTCTACTGGATCCTGTCAATGCTCGAAACTTGAACCCACCTAGCTTAGCAAATTTTCTAAGAAGTCGTGGGTTGCTTTCGTGGAACAAGGCACTAATTGACAGGGAATGGCGCGAACAGAGCACTGTTTCTTTGGCGGGTTTAGACATATGTACGATATCCGTGGAGGAGTATTGGAAGTTTATCTGTAAGCAAAACAAAAAACCGACCAAAAAAAAAGAAGAAATATATTGGTGTGACTGGTAAAAACATAACAAAGGTGAAGATAAACAATTTTTTTTATGTGTTTTTTTTTTAAAGAATTTTGTGTAAAACCACCCGAAAAAAATCCTTTTGTAACCTTCCTTCTCCTGAAAAAAAATCCTGGATACAGCCCCACTTGTAAGTAAAACAAAACTTTAATCAATGAGAAAACTTTCTATGCAATCCCTTCCAAAATTACGACTATTTTTCAGAATTGCTTAAGCTCAGAAGTTGCACATTATTCAGAAATACCCGCCAACCATTCAGCCTATAAATCTTATCCGTCCAATAACTTGCTTTGTTGATTTACCTTAGACAAAACATTTTAAAAATATTAATCTCCAGCCAAGTAATAACTCAATTTTTTTTTTTTTAATTATGTTCCGTGCATACCTTATGAGGAAGAGCCTGGATTCTTATTTGCATATTTACTTTATGACACAAAAATCAAATGACAAAGGCCTAATTAATGCATTGACTTCCGAAGTTTGTCATGGGCCAGGTACTGTTTACGATTCCGAATATAAAATTTAAAAGATCTGTACACAAGAAAAGCGTTGAGGTTCAATTCCTATAACATATTCCAACAAGAGCATCGACCAAGAGAGAAGAGGGCAACTCTCCCGCTATATTCTGAAATATGCAAGTTTTTCGTTGAAAATCGAAAAAACTATATCCCCTAGGCAACATTTAGGGGGTGGGTATCGGATTTGGAGATTCCTCCTAAAAAAAATTTCCGACTCGCAAAAAATAACGAAAATGTATATAAACAAATTCTTCATGTGTTTTGCAAAGTTTTTTTGTGTCCCCCTTCCCCGAACAAAAATCTTTGAAATGGCCGTGTCCCCCTCCTTCGTATATTTTGAAAATACCTTTATTCGTATCTTCAATTACGGAATTAACAAAAAATCCCCCCCGTAACAATTTTGTGAATTGGTGCAAAAAAAAACGCAAAGGAATCTCGAATCCCTAGGACTTTTAATTGCAAGATTCGTTGCACTATCAACCACTTCAGAAAATACTGCTTATCTTGGGTTTTGATACTTATCGCCTTTAGGGATAGTTACCAGCCCATACAACAAATACATTTCCAGAGGCAACATTACTGTATAGCATAATAGGGAAAAGAAGCATGATAGCATAACATTCAATTAAAAAAAAATTGACTGGTAGTAAGGAGCAAAATGAAAATTAATACGAATACAAATTAATTCCTTAATGTGGAGGACTACCCCTTCCCCAGCCGACCCTCTTTATGGTAAATTTCCCTTCAATTCTTGACTCAAATTCTAAAGTAATAGACTGTAATAGACAAGGACACTTCGTATATAAGGAATTGCCGTAAAAACTTCAAAAGGGCCTGATTCAATTTGAAAGTGTAAGTTATATTGCTCCTTCTAGTAGTCGAAAGAGATTGCAGGGTAACTACCACCCCCATGTTCGTCAGTTCCCCAAATATATCCAATCTCAAATATTGGATAAATCCATTTTTTCAGTACAGTTGAAAGGTCCAGTAACTATGTCTTTGAAGATTAACCCCCTTCCCCCCAGAGCCCTCAGCCACGGGTTGTAAGTTATACCCCTGATCATATAAGGTTTTATGGAAAGAGTGGTCACACAAACTTCGAAGGGGGCTCCTTGGATTGGAAATTGAAAGTTCTAGTGCCCTTTTGAATAGTTGAAAGTGATTGCAAGGGAGCCTTCCCCCCATTGGCCCTCATTTCCCCAAACACATCCAATCAGAATTTTGAGATAGTCATTTTGAAAATCATATTTGAAAAGACTAGTATTATGTCTTTGCGGATGACAACCCTCCATTCCCGTCAACGGTCCTCAGGACAAAGGGCTATAAGCTGTGCTAGTTGCCCATTGTTAATATTTAAAGTTTTTATTAAAAGAGTGAACTTTGGAATTCCAACATTCAATTGGAAACCAGAAATCGTAGTGTCCTTTTAAAAGTTAAAAGTGATAGGAGGGCAACTAGCCCCACTCGACGTCTTTTTTTTCCAAATGTATCCAACATAAATTTTGAGATTCCTACTTTATTCAAAATAGTCTAAAGATGACACAAAAAGGTCTTCGGGGTTGAAATAGACGCTCAAAACCAGGGGCCAAGGGTTGTAAGTTATGTTCTGATGGCATGTCAGGTTTTTACGGAATGAGTGGTCGTATAAACTGTGGATAGGGTTCATTTGATTAGAAACTGAAAGCTATAGTGCTCATTTTAAGAGATAAAAGCAACTTTAGGGCAACCAGCCCCCTCCCCTCCCACGGCAATCATTTTCCAAAAAAAAATCCAATCAAAATTTTGAGATGTCGATTTTCTTCGACATTGATGAAAGATCCTGTAATTGTGACTTTGGGGACGTCAAGCACCTCACATCCCCTAGAAAAAAGGCTGCAAGTTAGGTAATTCACTGTTTATATAGTATGTGCTATTAAGAAGGGTACACATGTTTGACCTTGTCTTTCCAAAAAGACAAAAGGCATTCAGGGGAGTCTTTCAGAGAGGGGTGAGAAGAGTATTGAACTAAATCAAAACACATATATCAATTTGGGTTGTTGTGTGAACTACGCTATTACTACTGCTACAACCACAATATTATATTTAAATTTTTTAGGGTAAATTTGAACTAAATCAAAACACCCTTTTGCATTCACATAATGAATAGAGCGTATGATAGGTAGTGCAATAGCACTGCCTAAGTAAAGAGCGACTTGGACTTAATGTGTTATGAGATATCCATCTTTTTTCACCATAGTTGAAAGGTCTAGAAATTATGTACTGAAGGATGACACCCCTCCAGAGCCCTCAGGACAAAGGTTCTAATTTATACCCTGGGGTATATAAGGTTTTTATAGAAAGGTTGGTCGTATAAACCTTGGAGGGGGCTCATTCAATTGGTAATCAGATGTTCTAGTGCCTTTTTAAGAGTCAAAATAGTTAAAGTGAAGCTTCTTCCCCCCACCCTCCCCCACACAGGTCGTTTTTTCCCAAAATGTATCTGAATCCAATCTTGAGATAGCCATTTACATACACGAAATGCATCTGACTGAAATCGTGAGACAGCCATTTTTTCAAATAATAGTCCAAAGACCTCAAGCAGCGTAATTGCACTGCCTAAGCGAAGCGTTATGTGGGCGAAATGTACTATTTAGTAATTTTTTATTAATAGTACATTTTATTTTCTAAGACAATTCTTTCTATACGAAGTTCCCTGGTTTAAAAAACGAAAAGAAAAAATGAATAATACATTATGCCCATATCGCTCTTTTCTTAGGCAGGGCTATTGCAATGGCTATGATACGCTCTTTTGACAATTTGCATACACATAGTGTATTTTAGTTTAGTTCAAATTGCCCTCCAATATTTTGAATTTAGTACTGCGGATGTAGCCGTACTAGTGGAAGCAGTAGTAGTTGTGGTAGTTGTAGTAGTAGTAGCAGCGTACAAACATCACCTTTGGTCAATTGATCATCTCCCTTATCATTAATTGAAAGTTCCAAATGAATATGCTCAGTCATTCCTGAGTTACACTCTTTTGACAGCCCGTGTACATATAACGTCTTTTGATTTATTTCAATACTCAACCTTCTCTGAAAGGCTCACATGAACACCTTTGTCTTTTTGGAAAGTAAATGTTTAACAACCATACTTTTATCAATAATATTTACTATATGTAAACAGTGAACGAAGTGCCTAACTTACATACCTTGTTCTGGGGACTGTGAGGAAATTGAGGTCCCCAAAGCATCATTACAGGATTTTTAAAGAATGCTGAAGAAAATAGACATCTCAAAATTTTGATTGTGTATTTGTTTTGGAAAATAATGGCCGTTAGAAGAAGGAGAGGCGCTTGTTGTCCCTTTTGACTTTTAAAAAGAGCACTATAACATCTAATTTTCAATCTTTGCAAAGGAGGAGAGCCCTCTCCAAAGTTTATACAACCACCAGTTCTATAAAAACCTGGTATGTCTTCAGAGCATAACTTACAACCTTTGCTCCCAGGTTTTGAGGGGGTATTTTAACTCCAAATGCCTTTTTATATGATCTTTAGACTCGTTTGGACAAAATATCTATCAAAAATTTCTATCGGATATACTAGGTGAAAAGGATATGCGCGGGGGGAGGCTACTTACCCTCCTATCCCTTTTGACTCTTAAAAAGGGTAAAAAGGATACTGAGACTTCTGATATCCATTTGAATGACCCGCATTTGAAGTTTATACGAACACCCATTCAATGAAAATCTTAAATGTTAACAATAGGCAACTAGTATAACTTATAGCCCTTGCCCTGAGAGCTATCACGGGATTGCGATCTCCAAAGACATAATTAAAGGATCTTTCAAACATGATTTTCAATATAATTATCTCAAAATTTTTATTGGATGTGCTTGGGGAAATGACGGGCAACAGCAGGGGGTGGACTGGTTGCCCTCCTATTAGTTTTGACTATTCAAAAATGCAATATAACTCAATTTCCAATCTAATGAGCCCCCTCAATATGTATGCGACCACTCTTTCCATAAAAACCTTATATATGCCAACGAAACAATTGACAACCTTTTCCCTGAGGACTCTGGGGGGTGGGGTAGTTGTAATCTTCAAAGACATAATTACTGGACCTTTCAACTTTCGCTGAACAAAATGATTATCTGAAAACTTTGATTATATGTAGTTGGGGAAATAATGAAGGATGGGGAGCTGGTTACCCTCCAATCACTTTTTATATTAGAAAAGGCAACAGAACTCCTGATAGCCAAACCAATGAGCCCCCTTTGAAATTTATATGATCACCCTTTCTATAAAGAGCTTATTTCCCACTAGGACATTAATTACAACCCTCGCCATAAGGGGTTCCAATCAAATGAGCGCCTTTCAAAGTTTTTTATGACAATTCCTTCCATACGAAGTGCTCTGGCATAACCAAAAAACAGAAGTAATACATTGTTCTCATATCGTTTTTTACTTAGGCAGCTTTATTGTGCGGCCTATCATTAAACAGAAAAACAAGTTTTTTCAGCTGGAAGCAAGTAGCAACATTAATGCCGGATGCACATTGGTTTTTCGTCCCGTTCACATTGGCACGAAAAACCCGTTTAATTTACTTTACACTTTCACTTAGTTCACTTAACTTAGGCTTTTTTCAAAGTTGAACTTTTTTCAACTTATAAGTGATTACTTATAAGTGAGACTTTTATTTCAGAAAAGCTTTGAAAATGTCTTCAGTTGAACATTTGATAATTGATTTTATTAGCTCTAGGCCCTGTTTGTATAATCCAAAAAATGACAATTATAAGGATAGGCATCTCAAAATCAATGCATGGGAGAGTTTCTCAAATCAGCTGGCAAGTCAAGGAATGGTAATCTCAGGTAGG